>NC_142794.1:37740314-37775929 GCF_049724085.1 Artemia sp. Qi Xiang Cuo
ATGAAATGTAATCAAACCCCTAACTCCTAAGAAAAGTCAGATCAAAACAAAAATTACACCATTAGAACCGCCTTGTCCAAAACTCCTATAAAGGAAACTTATCACTCTTTGGCTTGAATAACAAAGAAAATATATTGGCTAGAAAATCAAGAAAATTGACTTTAACCACGTTATTCTCCACAAACGGGATATTTTTTTCTTTCCGCTTTTTTTTCGTCCTCAACTAGTTGGGCACTGGAAAATCATAGAGAGCTGTATAATAGCTCATTTTAAAGGCAATTGCAACATCTAGTCACTTTTGTAATTAAAAATAAAATACTTTTTAAAGTAGAATCAATTTTGTCAAAAAAATTGCATTTTCGATGTATTTTCATACTGCAGTCTTTTCAAAGATATTTGAATTTTGAAGCAATCAAACAGTTCATGGTAATGAAATCTATATTAATAATAGCTACTTGTCTCAATAGTAACCGAAACTCTAAAGAACAAAATTTTGATACCAATAGATACACTTGTCTCAATAGTAACCGAAACTCTAAAGAACGAAATTTTGGTACCAATAGATACATCAAAGCAAACAGTTCGTGATAACGAACTGTATTTTGTATAGTAAGAGCGACTCTCTCAATAGTAAAACTTGCTACATCTAGTTCCTTCTGTAATTAAAGATAAAATATTTTTTTAATAGTTCCGGTTTGCAGCGGTAGCTAGGAACCTAATTAAAAGAGATCATTCAAAGAACATACCATTGTATATATTGGACTTAGTTAGCTGCTCGATTCCTTGAAAAAAAAAATTATTTGTCAACTGAAACTAGAATAATTCCTGAAAAAAAAAATATTTAGCTGCAAAGTGCAAAAATATTTACGGTGTCTGAACAATAATTTCCATTTTTCAATTCATTATAATACAGAACGAGCTCTAACCTATAAAATACATCAAAAATGCAGTTTTTTGACCAAAATTGATTCTACTTTAAAAACTATTTAATTTTTAATTACAAAAAGCACTAAATGTAGCAATTTCCTTTAAAATGAGCTATTATACAGCTCTCTATGATTTTCCAGGGCACAGCTAGCTGAGGAGAAAGAAAAAGCTTTCAGTTAATTATTATCAATTATCAAAATATTTATTATCAGGGATCAACTTGGCCTGGGCGCCGTGGCTCGGGAGCCTGTTTTGCTTATATTTGAGTAAGGAGGGGGGCGTTGTAATTAATTTTGCCCCAGGTACCACCAACCCTAGGAACGGCTCTGTTCCTGGGCACCAAACTACTCAGATCTTGCTTCTCTGTTAAAGATACTAAAAGGTTTATTTGTCCTAGGTTTAGTGATCAGGCGTGGATGTGAAAGCTTCAAGAAAATTAGCTTAAAAGCTATAATCAGCATAAAACACAATTAAGTTGGTCTCTATCCTTCCCCGGGAAGGTTAAACAACGAGGACTTTAATAGTTACAATTTGTAGTCTTAACATATATAAATATGTCTAAATGCAACAGTAATAAAATGATGATTTTATTGTTTTCATAATAAAAGAGTGCAAATAGCTTTTTCAAGTAGATGAAAGTCAAATTTGCTATTTAAGCAGTTCTTCTGTATGGATGATATCCCTGGCTCTGTGCGGGGTTCGAATAAGAGCCCCCGCGTTGAGGTCCAGGACCACCCGAGGCTGGAGGGCCACCTGTAGCAGCATCTGAAGATCCGTAACCTACAAAAGAAAAGTAATGAAAGAATAAGCTTCTTGCAACATTAAGAATAAGAAAGCAAGTATACCCAGAACTATCGTAGTCAATATTTACAAACAAATGTAAATTCTGTCTTTCTGTTTTAGTAATGGAAGTCCAGTAGTCAGCGTATTTACAGCACAGGAATTGGAAATTACAGCCAATAAACAATGTTTCTGTACCCATAATCTTTTTTTAAAGGGCTGTAACTGAAATGACAAACGAAACGCAACACTGATAACACATGAAAAACTGAGAAGTCAAGCATGCAATACAATATTGCTTAAAATTTAGACTCGATTGCTAACGTTTAGAAATATTAGTGGCGTCAATCCACAGAAATGAAGGGGTGGTGGAAAGTGATAAATGAATTTTTTTTCAATCAAGTGGGGGGGGGGGAGGTCAAGCTTTTTTTCCAATGAAAATAACGAAAACCCCTTTTCCAATGTAAATGCCCATAATAGACATTTCTCAAAATATAAGGAGCCCCCCCCCCCAACTGACGCGACTAAGCAAGATTTGTAGTAACAGCTCATTGATCAAGATTGTTTCTGTATGCAGGATTGTTTTGTATGTAACTGTTTTGCAGTTTTAATGTGTTGTTTTCTCGTTCCCAAGGACAAATCTCATACTATTCTAAAACTTTCGCTGTCCAGTATTTAGAAAATCATTACTGATCGTTGAAAATAAAAATCGAAACTTTTCTTAACATGTGCTGGAAAAAGGCAAATACCTGTCCTATTTTCACAGGACATTTGTCTTTTCGTGTCTAATCAGAAAAACATTTTGATTGAAAAAAAGGGGGAATTTTGTCAGAAAAGCTGAGGAAAAATCCAGAAAAGTTTGAGAACTTTAATAGGCCTTTCCTTCATAGAAATTGTGACAAAACATACAATTTCACAACTTACCTCCAGGAGCAGGATAACCTCCAACAGGAGGTCCAGGATACTGAGTCACACTAGCCCCATATGGCGCAGGAGTAGATGTGTAGCCCGCAGTGGGCGTGGGTCCCGCTCCTGGTGCAGAGGCTGCTGGTGGGTACCCCTGCAAAGAAAAGAGCAATATTTACTTCTGCAACAAAAGTATCCGGCTCATCAAAAAACCTCAATTCAAAAACATCATCGCTCTTACATTCTCCTTCTTTTGAACTAGGAATATTGTTTCACTTCTATGTACCATAATCACATCAAAGACCTACTTGGACGAAGTTTACAGAAGTTTAACCTGAAAAATTCTGTTAAAAATAATAATAAATTAATGTTTTTTTTTCAATTTTAGAAAGACCAAAAAAAACATTGAATTCTTAACAATGGTGATTAAACCATATATACATTAAAGGATCAACAAATACAGAGCCGTTCCTAGGGTTGGTGTCTGCCAGGGGCAAAATTAATTACGGCACCCCCTCCCGACTCAAACATCAAAAAAAAATTCTAGTCGCGGTGCCTCTCAGCCGAGGCCCCCCTAGCCACGGCACCGGGGGAATCTTGTCCAGCCCCCCCCCCCCCTGAACGACCCACGATGTGTTACACATGCGATTGAATAGAATGCAGAAATGATCAAGGGTGGATGGATAAATTATTTACAAAAATAGCCCACGCTGTTCTGCCAAAATATTGTTATACATTTCAAAAATATTGCCTAGTAATAGGATTTAGAATACGACATGCATCATAAACATTAAGAAATGTTTTACTTTTCGGAGAAGTTTTGGTACACGTTGCAATATTCATTTTTAATGAAAACGTACAAGTAGGAGCTCAAAAAGATAAAAAGAGAAAGATACAAACAACTTGGCTGATCTAAGCGCAATTACAATCAAAGCAAATTCACGAATTACCAAGTGGAGTCCTAGGATTATAATGGTGCATACCGAACCTTGCTTCATGCATTAGTGTCGTACGGTGAGTTCGTCATGAAGATCCAAATCACCCGTCAAAACTACATACTACAACATTAAGGAATTGCAATACCAGAATATCATAGGCAGCACAATAGGAATAAATGCGGATTTGAATGAATGTGGATAGTTTAATATACGTATACTGATATTTATTTTTTAAAGTCTTAATAACTTTGATTTAATTAAAGTTAAAAAAGTTAACACATTTAAAATGTATTTTGTTTCCATTAAAGTACAAATTATGTCCTGGTCTTCAGAAGGCACAACTCCAGTTAATTTCAGCTCGTTTTGAGTTTAAATGGATTATCAATCGTAATTTCTGTTCATTTGGGTTCCATTTATTTATAGATGGTGATTTGTGGTAGTTTTACGCTTGGTAGATTATTCGGTTTCATTTCTGCTCATTCTTTACTTTTCTTCGAAAAACATATTTTGCGGAAACATTTTTTCAAATAAGTCATGTCTAAAGAATGAGAGGAAAGTCTACATTTCATTTCTGCTCATTTTTTGTTTAATGGGGCTCTACTTTTCTTTGAAAAACTTATTATGTGGATTTTTTTTTATTAATAAAACCAAAATGATCAGGGTTTCTCTTATCAACGATTACTTATTCACGAACAGCAACAAACATCTGTTTTCTCGATTGATTTCATTCTCATGGTTTTGGTGCAACACAACTGAGACAAACTTCAGTTGGCCGACTGCATAACTGTAGCCACATCAATCCCCAAGATACGAAGAGTTAAACAAAAAATATTATTTCATAATATAAGTTGGTACTTCCGTCTCTTCTAACCTTGTTTAGAATATACAAAAGGACAACAACTGGATACAGATCATTGGAAAACTGAAAATATACTGTAGTTGCATTTGGAGCAAATTGATAAAGTAACCTTATTAGCATTTTATTATTTTACTTCTAAAATAATAAAATTATAAATAAAAATATAAAATTATAAAATAATTATTAAACTGGGGTGTATCAGTATTGCCACTAGCGGTACTCTTAATAGTTATACACAAAAGATTGTTTCCAAAATTAAGTTCAACAGTTGTTTCAGAAAAGCGATTGACTCCCCTACCAGTCAGTTTTTCGAGCAGGTTACAAGTATTCAGTACTGCTGAATACTTTGCAGTACTGTTGCAAGTAAAGCTTCTATAGAGCACTCCAATCTGGATCAGCACGGGTGACAGATTAGACTTAGAGAGAGAGCAACCACACTATAAAGTTGTCTTTTATTGAACAAGTTTGTTTTGATTAGTCAAAACATAGACCACTCCATACTATAAGAAAGCAAAAAAAAAAAAGGCTGAATAAACACAGTTTCCCAGATTTTTAGGAAAGCAAATGAAAGCCGGAATTTCATCAAAATTGACCCTTCTCCTTGCCGCTCTTCATTGGCAAAATTATACAAAGGGATAGCAACCAAGGACGTATCTGGAAAGTCGGCGTTTGGCAGTGGACGTGTAGCCGCAGATTTTTTGCTGTTGAAAATACAATTTTCCATTGTTAATACTTTTTACTTTGAAAATAGTGAGTTTCAATCTAATGAAATTCCAACTGGGAGTGGTATATTATTTTGATTAAAATTTGGTTCGGTAGTTAAACTCAATTCTCATACCCTGGCCTGCTTTCAGTTATACGTATATTGTGATGGCTTCAGGATATTTCCTTGATATTGGGCCAGTATTAAGCGCATCAGTAAGAGAAGCAGCTCTTTCCCTTCCAAGGGTTATCTTGAGTACAACAAAACAATCTTGACATCCCAACTATCTCTTGTGAGTGCAAAAAAAAAAAAAAAAAAAGAAAAAAAAAAAAAAAAAAAAAAAAAAACAGATAAAATGGAATACAGAACTAGCAATGAAATACAGCTTGCTTAGTTTGAGGAGAAAAGCTGTAAATCTAGATTTCACAAAATAAATGTAACACATGAAGGGACAGTGCAAATAATTACCTGTGTTGGTGGGTAGCCTTGCGTTGGAACTGGACCTGCCTGAGGATATCCTGACACAGGAGCAGGTGCACCTGGCGGATAAACAGGAGCAGGTCCTCCAACAGAAGGAGGATAACCAGCCATTGGTGGATAGCTTGGATATGCAGCTGCGTATGGATCAGTAGCGGCAGCTGGAGGTGCAGCACCACTTGGGGCACTGGTCGGGGCTAAAATACGAATCAGTGAAAATAAAATGAGGTGCATCAAATTGATTTCAATTAAACTCAACTTTTAAACGGTAAATACTCGACATACTCGTATAACCTTATTCTTTGAGCAATCCATTTTACATGACTCAAAAGAGAGATTACTAAAACTAGAAGAACCAAAACCCAGTGAAAAATCAATTTAAATTTAGTTATTTTTATGCTCCGAGTAAAAGTGAAAATGAGGATTTCTTGTCCAGTTGAAAAAATAAATGTTAAGCTCCGTGTCGTCAAATTCAAAATGCTTTGACAACCAACAAACAATTAGGTATTTAGATAGTCTTATCAAAACAAAAATAAAAAAAAACTGGTCCGACGAGGCAGCTCCAAGGACACGGCGCCACTTCTCACGTATAAAGTATTAAAATTACCTTGTCTCAGAAACAATTCAAGACAAATTGGAATTGTTTTAATTTATTGGTAATATTATTTTGGTATGTATATAGTAGAAATTACAGACGTAGCAGAATATTTTTCGAAAATTTGATATCAAGATGCACCCGAGAAGCCATGTTACTAGGCCTGTGTCAAGGCGCAACATTAAAATATACGTTTCACGAGTATCTCAATTCAGTATCTTATGAAATTATAAGGGTGCACCCTAGAACATCCCCTCCCTCCCCTGGCTAACTGGATTTGGAATATGCCAAAACGAACATTGATAAATTTCAACACAAAATATAAAACAGAGAGGAGGAGAAGAGAGAGAGAGAGAGAGAGAGAGAGAGAGAGAGAGAGAGAGAGAGAGAGAGAGAGAGAGAGAGAGAGAGAGAGAGAGAGAGTGAGAGAGAGAGAGAGAGAGACAGACAGAGAGAGAGAAAGACAGAGAGAGATAGAGAGAGAGACAGAGAGACAGACAGAAAGACAGAGAGAGAGAGAGAGAGAGAGAGACAGAGAGAGAGGGAGGGAGAGAAAAGAGGGAGCTTACCTGGAGTTGGGCCCGTGGGAGGCCCAGCTGGAGGACCAGCAGGAGCACCTGCTTGAGGCCAAGCATAACCAGGTCCTAGAATACATACAACAATTGAATAAAACGATGATTTGAAATATATATAGATCGTACATATTTGAGGCTTGGACACCTATTCTTCCATACTATATGGTAAACAGAACGCGGCAACCACCTCACCCCTACCCTAACTCAGCCCTACCTCTACCACCCCACCCATAATCCAGATCTAAAGATATTTTGTTCTTGTTTATCCTCTTGATATGAATAAATATTTTCATAGATTTTCGTCGGAAGATAAAGATTTATCAGATCCTTTTAATGCACCTATAAATAAATATTTAAATGTTGATGATCTTCCACCTTTAAATAATCAGTCTAAACGACGGTCATTTTGGAACTGTACAGGACTAAATAGCAGTCAAAATTGTTGTATGATTTTTGTAAAGGATTGTCCACGGATGTGTTAGGAATTTGCGAAACATTTCTCGATGAATACATTTCGACATCGTAAAGATCATCGATTTTTTCATGCTACTTGGAAACACAATAAAAGGGGAGGAATTGGTATTTTTATAAGAGATTAATTTTAAAAACCTTTTCCACAAAATAAGTTTTTCAAAGAAAAGTAAAGAATTCCAGTAAACAAAAAATGAGCAAAAATAAAATCAAATAATCTACCAAGCGTGAAACTACCACAAATCAGTATCGATAAATAAATGAAACCCAAAACGAACAGAAATTACAATAAGTTATAACCCTTAACCCGAGGGCTGTGGGGGAGTGTCCTCCTCAAAAATATATTTTCTATCTAGAAATCAACTATGCTGAACACAATGGTTATCTCAAAATTTTTATTGGATGTGTTTGGGGAAAAGGTGGGCGTGAGAGGGGGGGTTAGTTGCCCACCAATCAATTTCGACTATTAAAAAGGGTACTATCCCTTTGAATTTCACATCAAATGCGCCATTTTTCAAGTTTTTACGACAAAGATTTCAATAAAAACCTTATATGCCCTCAGGGCATAACATAAAATCCTTTCCCGAGGGTTTTGGGGGAGTGTCCTCCTCAAAAACATATTTTCTATCTGGAAATCAACTACGCTGAACAAAATGGCTATCTCAAAATTTTGATTTGATGTGTTTAGGGAAATGATGGGCATAGGAAGGGGAGCCTAGTTGCCCTCCAATCACTTTTGACTATTAAAAAGGGCACTAGCCCTTTGAATTTCCAATCGAATGAGCCTTTTTTGAAGTTTCTACGACAACGCCTTATATAAAAACCTTATATGCCCAAAGGGCATAACTTAAAACCCTTGCCCTGAGGGCAGTGTCCTCCTCAAAAACATATTTTCTATCTGGAAATCAACTACGCTGAACAAAATGGACATCTCAAAATTTAGATTGGATGTTTAGAGGAATAATGGGCGTTGGGGGGGGGGGGGGGGTGCAAGTTGCCCACCAGTCACTTTTGACTATTAAAAGGGTACTAGCCCTTCGAATTTCCAATCGAATGAGCCTGTTTCGAAGTTTCTACGATAACGCCTTCTATAAAAAACCTTATATGCCCCCAGGGCATACCTTAAAACCCTTGCCCTGAGGGTTGTGGGGGAGTGTCCGTCTCAAAAACATATTTTCTATCTGTAAATCAACTACGCTGGCGTGGGGCAGGGGGCTAGTTGCCCTCCAATCACTTTCGACAATTAAAAAATACACTAGAACTCTCAATTTCCAATCGAGAGAGCCCCTTTTGAAGTTTCTACGACGACCCCTTTCATATGAAGTGCCCTTCTCTAAACGAAAAAAATTATACAAAGTAAATTTTGCCAACATCGTTCTTATATGCACTCAGGGCATATCTCAAAACCCTTGCCCCGAGGGTTGTGTCCTCCTCAAAAACATATTTTCTATGTGGAAATCAACTACGCTGAACAAAAAATCTATCTCAAAATTTTTATTGGATGTGTTTGGGGAATGATGGGCGTGGGGGGGGGGGGGGGGGCTAGGTGCCCTCTAATCACTTTCAACTATTAAAAAGGGTATTAGCCCTTTGAATTTCCTGAATTTCCAATTGAATGAGACTTTTTTGAAGTTTCTACGACAAAGCCTTCTATAAAAACCTTATATGCCCCCAGGGCATAGCTCAAAACCCTTGCCCTGAGGGTTGTGAGGGAGTGTCCTCCTCAAAAACACTTTTTCTATCTGGAAATCAAATAAGCTGAACAAAATGGCTATCTCAAAATTTTGATTGGATGTGTGTGGGGGAATGATGGGCGTGTGGGGGGGCTAATTGCCCTCCAATCACTTTCGACTATTAAAAAGTGTCCTAGAACTCTCGATTTTCAATCGAATGAGCCCCTTTTCAAGTCTCTACAGCGATCCCTTCCATATGAAGTGGCCTACTCTAAAGGAAAAAAAATAATAAAGGGTACATTGTGCCAACATTGTTCTTATATGCCCTTATATCGATTGAAGTCTCTGTTTTCGTACCAGATAATGAGGACTTTATTTCTCACTAGTTGAATACTATTTTCAATAGTACACGAGCGTTTGGATATTGACTTTCCCTTCGCATTTATGGGGACTCCAAATTGCTCAAAATAAATAAATAAGAATCCTGGACCATTTTCTAACACACCCTGGGAAGACAAAAAATTATCTGAAACTAAAACATCTTTTTTATTTCTGGGTATTCTTGATTTGCAATAAATTTTTCACCTTAATTTGGGCATATGGTTTTTAAACATCCAACGCAGTGATCATTTTTTTCCATAGCATAAAACTTTTGGTTGAAATAAGCATGACCATTTATCAAGAGCTAGGAATAAACACCTTTTCCCGTTTGTTAAAAATGAGAGATCAAGACTAAGTCTGAGATATCAACTTCCCCAGGTTGCCAGTAAATATAAGCTAATTGATATAGTAAGTGAATCACCACTACTTTATATATATAAAAAGAAATTAAAAGAGATAGTTCTTTCCGCCTAAAGTAGCAGGGATTGAATGCGTTATTGATTTATTTATAATTTGTTTTGTAAATTACTTCCCCCTTTCCGTGAGTCAATGTTTCCTTTGTTTTTCTTCTTTCTTTCTTTATTCCTCTATGCTCTGTGAGAGTTGTTGAAGTGCAATTTTTTGCCCTATATTATTAAAGGAGACGTACGAGTTGTCTCTCTGTCTCCTTTGTATAATTATATGTATAGCGTTTTTGGTTAATAAAGTCAAGTCAAGTTGTCAAACTTCAAATTCAATGCAAACTCACTATTAATATTGAGTCATAAAAAAAAGAAAAAAAAGATGGTTTTACATGAATGGGGATAGAGTAAAAAAAAAAACAAAAAAAAAACGGCAGGATGAAACTTAATTCTTAAGGTAAGTGACTAAAATTAAATATTTTACTTTTAATTATAACTTTTTAAGAGCACTCAATAGCTGCAATTGCAATTTACAACACATTGGAATATTTCAACAGCATTTCTAAATCGATGATCAGTATTTCTGAATTAATGACAAGAAATTCCCCATAGCTGATATTGCTAATATTTTTGGAGAAATAGAATTCAACAACAGAAAGAAAAAAGATTCGTACGCAAGGGAATAATAAATTTTGGATGTAAAATTGTCGGAATTACACGCTTTTACAATTTATACATACATCTATTAACAATTTCTTCTACTATTTCTGTTATTCCTTCAATTTGTTTCTTATGTATATCATTCATCAAGACTAAGGATTTCTAGCAAACATAAATCCTAACAATCTAATCGTAAAAATTTTTCCGAACTTTATGGCTTCAAAATCTTAAACGAAGATAAATAAAATCGACATGAAGAGTAAATTTCTATAATTTATAAGTAGATCTATTTAAAATTTCTTCTATTATTTCTGTTATGTATTTGATTTCATTTCTATAATTTATAAAGAAATTTCTTCATTATCTTTTTATTCCTTCAAATTATTTCTTATACATTTCTGTTTATTCGGACTATGGATTTCTAGAAAAAACACAAAAAGCATATATAACAGTCATAACAATCTAAGATGTAATCTTTAAAGTTCTTCCAAGCATTATGGCTTCAAAATCTTAAACGATGATAAATAAAACAGATGTAAAGAATTACCGTAAGGTCCTGGATAAGCATATGCAGGAGGTTGGCCATAGCCAGCCGGCGCATACCCACCGTAGCCAGCTCCATAGGCTCCTTGAGGCGGGTAACCACCATAAGGTCCAGGGGCATATCCTAAAATAAAGAGAAAAAAACTTTCAAACAAACTTTTAGACAAGCAGCACACATAAACTAAATCTTTGGTAGCAATATCCATAATATTGAGGCAACTGTGACCAACGCTCACAGTTACAGTGACAACTTATGTGGTAATATGGGGGAAACATGTTCTGTGTCATATTTTTCATTTGTGCCTCTATAGAACTTACCAACTACATAATTATCGACACAAGCTATCATTAGGGACTAATCAATATACTGGTAGGATATTTCCTAATTTCCTGTCTATAAAAGGATATTCACCTTCAAAAAATAGGATAAATGAATACAATATGCTTCCATGTGATTGGCCAATATACGAGATAGTTCAAAATAACGAACGACGTATCTTTCGTTTAGGTTCACTCAAATTTATGGCAACTAATGGACTTGATCACAGAGACTCAAATTAACTGTCCAGTGACCTTATATTCTAGGTGTTTTTCAACTTTATTCTCCCAACACCGTTTTTTTTTTTTTTTTTAAATACAACTGTACAAGTAACCAGCCACAAACGCTAATAGGAGCCAAATGTCAGAAGTGGGCACCATTCTTAAAGCCCCTAAATAAGTCTAAATAGGAAATAACTCGCCAAATATTGAAAAATTTATCTATGATTCTCACCCCCAGGGCTCTGCTTTTCGGTGCTAGGATTGCCCCCACCCCCAGAAAACTTCCCCCCGCATGGAAAATTGAGCAACTACAGAGAAAGTATGACAAAAACAATGAAAAAGTGTAGAATATCCAATAGTATTTATTTTAATAATTTTTCGTGTTTTTGGTGATTGATTTATCATAGAAGAGTTATCATAAAGGTTCGAGAAAATAATTCGCAACTGTGGAAGAGTTGCCCTATGATGGAAGCCCACAAAGATGTCACACTGGGACTAAGAAGTGCGAGTAATTGCTTTCCTTGGACCTGGCCTGGTACCGACCAGAGACGTCACCAGCCAAAATGTTTGGGGCTAGAGCAACGGATTTTAACGGCAGAATGATCATTTTTACCAAATTGTGCTATTCAAAACACTGGGGGAGGGGTAACCCACCACCCCCATTAGTAACGCCTCTGCCGACAAGTAAAGTACGTGATACCAGTATAGCCCTTGCGATCAAGAATGCGTCCACTAGGCTTACATCAGAAGGTTTCCCATGGGAAGTACCTTTACTTATATAGACTACATGACCTTCAGGGAACGAATGCGCAACCACGAGGCATTATTTCTTCTGTAACTGGAAAACTCAATATATAGTTTTTTGAAACTTCTAAATCGATTGACTAGCTCAAAATTTTTAATCGACAGCAATCTGGTCTTCCAGGGAACAAAATCGTAGTTTGGTGTCACAAAGTGGTAGAAAACGCCCCTTTCCCGTGGCAAAATCTAAAACTTTTGGTTTCCGTTCGAATTAGCCTTCTCCTATCTTCTAGGACCATACGATCACCCCTGGGGACCAAAAAAAAAAAAAAAAAAAAAAAAAAAAAAGAAAAAAGACGCATCCGTGATCTTTATTCTGGAAAAGAAGTAGCAAAATTCCACATTTTTGACAATGAGAGCTTGAAACATCCAAAGATTATATGCTAAATCTAATGGTGTCATTTTAATTAAGATTATTTACCTTTTTGGTGATTTTCTCAATTTTTCAAAAATCAGGAAAATTTTCTCAGACTCGTAGCGTTTAATGTGTAACATTAAACTGAACTTTATACACTTGGAATCAATATAAAGAGCGAATTGTTTTGATGTATTAATTGTTATAAAAATTCCTTTTTTTAGAGTTCTGGTTACTATTGACTCGAGGCACTCCTTACTTCAGTTCGTCGCCACGAACTGTTTGATCCCACAGCATATATTTTGAATGATTTTTGAATATATGTAGAATATTACAGAGTCAAATAAGAGACATAGATATAGATCTCTATATAGATATAGAGATCCTATAAGAAATATAGAGATATCTCTTATAGGATCTCTTCTCTTCTAACATATGTGGAATATTACAGAATCTCTTCTTTTCTTATCATATTTCTCTTAGAATCGGAGAGATTTTTATATCTCTTATAGAATATCTTCTCTTCTTTTCTAATATATGTGGAACATTACAGAATCTCTTCTTTTTTTATAATATATCTCTTAGAATCGAAGAGATTCTTATATCTCTTATAGGATCTCTTCCCTTCTTTTCTAATGTATGTGGAATATTACAGAATCTCTTCTTTTCTTATACTATATCTCTTAAAATCGAAAGGATTCTTATATCTTAGATTCTTATATATGTCTTCTCTTCTTTTCTAATAGACGTAGAATATTACAGAATCTCTTCTTTTCTTTATTCTACTTATTTGTCTTAATTTTCCTTTCGCTTCTTAATTTTACATATGAGGAGAATTTTCGGGGGGGGGGGGATATCTTATATATCTCCGACTCCCATTTTTCATGTTAGTAAATGGCAAGTTACAAATATAGCTTACTGGGCTTCATGGGGGCAAAGGGGGAGAGAGTACCTCCCACCACAACATTTGGTAATTTCCAAAGTAATATCTGTTCAAACATAAATGTGAGGGTCTATGGAGTCTCAAGTTAAGACTCCCAACTCTAAACTACCAAACCTTCATTTTACATGGATCTCGGCACAATAAAGCTTAGGTTGACTTTCTAGAAAATTTTGACTGAATTCTAATAACCAACCGAGTTGGATCCTAGCACAATAAAGCTTAGACTGATTTTGATAGACATTTTTGGACTAAATTCTTATAATCAACCATGGGCGTCCATAAGCTGAATTCAAGGGGGGAGGAGGAGGTTACCTAGTCTAATTGGAACTTTTAATGCTATATAATAGAAATCTCAAAACAAAAATATAAAAATAAGGCACCATCATTCAGCCAGGACGGGGCTGGCGCCCCCTCCTACCCCTCCCTTATGGGCACCCATGTAATCAACCGAATTTTCCAAATATCCAAGCAGATCTTCTCTGATGCCCATTTATTTGTAGCAGAATGAATTTTGCTGTTTCTTGTTGAACCAGAAACATTTCCTAAACAGTTTCTTTTTCTTTTAAATTTGAAATATCTGAAATTGGTGCACAAAAAGTTAGTTTGCAAAATTATTAGGCAGACTGTGGGTAATAGGAAAAATTCAGACTGCATTTTCAGACTCGTTGTACGAACTTGCATTTGGGGCAAACTGGAACTTCTTGTAAAGAAAGCATGAAACATACCACCCTGAGGTCCATATCCAGGATATCCAGCAGGGCCTTGAGGGGCACCCCCTTGATCATAGCCTTCAGGTCCCTTACCATACGGGGCACCACGGCGTTGACCACCTCCACCTTTACCACGTCTATCGTCTTCATCTCGTCCTCGAGGCTCAGCCCTCTTCATCTCAACCTTGAAAAAAAAGTAAATGTTGAGTCCTTGATAAAATAGAAAAAATTATCATCAATTTGGATCTTCTCCAGAGGATTAATAATATGACGTAAAAAATCCAGCAGAACTTAACATATAATATTTTTTTCTATCTAGGCTAAAATTTGAACACATTGGCTAATATTTAAATTTCACATAGCATAAGTTAGAATTGCCTGGGGATGACAGAGATAAGCTGCGTAAAGTTCAATAAGTTCTAGAGTAGAAATGGACTAATGAGTTTTTCTAAAAAAAAACTTAACAAGAGGTTCTTAAGCCTGTTAAGTAGGGTGCTCTGGCCTCACTCAACGATTTTTAATATCACTTTATCCAAAAAGAAAGAAGTATGTTTTCTTACTGACACATGAGAGTAAAAAAGGTTTGCATATTAGAGCTTTTTTTCTCCAAAAACGCTATACATGTATTTATAGAAACGAGACAGAGAAGCAACTCGTTGCGTCTCCCTTAGTAATAAAGAAAATGAAATAAGAAATTACACTTCATTAACTATCACGGAGCACCGAGGAAAAACAACAAAAGAAAAAAAACATTGACTCGCGGAGACAGAAATGAGATTTACCAAATAAATTATAAATAAGTCAATAATACATTCAATACCGGCTACTTTAGACGGAAAGGACAATCTCTTTCAATTTCTTTTTATATATATATATATATATATATATATATATATATATATATATATATATATATATATATATATATATATATATATATATATATATATATATATATATATATATATATATATATATATATATATATATATATAGATATATATATATATATATATAGTGATGGTGATTCACTGAAAACTTTCTGTCCTTGAAAACGTTTTGCAAGAACAGTTATTTATTTGTTTGATGAATTCAAACAAGAAAAAAAAACCTGTGCACTGTGGCTCTTATCAATATAATCGTTTGGTAAATATCGGTACAAAACAATACCGATTCGTTTTTTATCTCCTCTATCTACTATGAAGCGAATTTCCCTCTACAATTGCTTTCAGAGAATAAGTATTCACCAGAGAACTTTTTAACAAGATGCCATATACACAGTCACTCTTGCATTCAAAATTTAATATAAAATTATGTATAAAATATTGCAAGTAGACATCATTACTATTCTTTAGGAAACTTCTAACGAGATATTTGGGTTTCGAACTATACCGAAAATTTCTAACTTGTTTTTGTGTTTCCTTGAGCCTTTCTTAAAATTTGGTTATCCCTTGCTCTTTTATCCCGTATCCAAAATACTCGCTTTTTTCACAAATCTTATTTAGAAAGGAGATTGCATGGAACTATCCTGACACTTTTGAAACTTATTTCTCACTCTCTCTCTCTCTGTAAGAAAAAAAAGGACATTTGTCGCAGGGCCAAGGGCGGTAGCTAATCCTGTTCCTCATTGACAGCTCAAGCTTTGCATTTTCGTCTGGGAATACTCTAGAGCCCCAGAACACCCTACCACACAGCCAATACAACCATTGTTTTTTCTCATTTTCCAAATTTAAATAAGTAATCAGCTCCAACAAAAGAAATTACAAGAACAACAAAGAAGTTACAGGAACAGCCGAAGAGCAGCTTATCTTTGCAAGTCTTTAAATGGCATATAAGTTTATTATTCAAATCGCAGAGAGTACCTCATACACCAACAAAGAAATGAATTAATTTAATACTATTAGTCCGACTAAGATAAAAAAAAACGAAACTTTTATAAAGAATTCTAAAAAACTTTAATGAAACGACAATTAACCAATTCCTCTTAAAGCTATTACCATATTATAGCCCTTTTAAAGATATATACTTTTCAAATCATCAAGTTTTGACCTAGTCTAGCAAACCTGTTTGCACCAGTTAGGTAAACAAAAGACGTCTTACAAGAACAAACACTAACATCCAAAGAAGCTCACAAATAAAAGCGTGGTTATATTGAAGCATATTATATCTATCAAGAAAAACTTGAACATCCATCATATAGCATACTAGAATGTCTTTTCAAACTTATGTATTTACCATTCATCAGTTTTACCAACCGTTTTCGTTCAACGATTTTTTTTAACTTCTATTTCCCGTTTTATAAATTGGCAAACTGTTGGCAAGATGCAAGAGCTTATCCAGAAATTTATCGGGGGGGGGGGTACACGAAAAAAACTTTAAAAAAGGCATCAACAATTTGTTTATATGCATTTTTGTAACGTTTTTACGATGCGGACAAAGATTTTGGGGGAGAGGGTGGGTCAAACCCAATAACACCCTCCCCTGGATACGGTCTTTGTAGGGTGTGACGAAAAAGGAAAAGTTTGTTGTTTTCCATTTTCCTTTTAGGGAAAAATTCCTCCCAAAATTTTAGTTGAAACTCAGAAGGTCTATTATAATTTAAAACACTGCTTACATGTCTTCTATACTATTCCGTTGTAGCATGCCCCTTCTCTATATCTTTGGGATATACTAGGTGTGGTAGAAAAGTAATGAGACTGGCGATACTACAAGCGATCCCTGCATTGTTGTCATTGAGACAGCAGATGTATCAGGACCCTTTCGACTTTCAAATATAAATTTCTTGACTGACCAATCAGAGTCAAGGTTTAAGTCATAATTTTTAAAACTAGAAAAGGCGGAAACTTAGAACAGCGGTTTTTCTATCTGGGAGAGGAATCTGATAAAAGTTAAAAAGACTTAGTATTCGTAGAGAACAGTTGGACAGAAATTACTATTGGTGTAAACTCTTTAAACTAATTTCTTGCAACTTTAAATTTTTGCTTTTTAAATACAAGTGTGACGCTAAAGTCAAGAAAATTGCCTTGTCATTCATGATATTTGGCTTTCTTTTTCGATAGATGTGACTATGATGTGGCACCGGCATAAAAAACAGAATTTTGGCATCAATAGATACATCAACGAATTGGCTTTTCAGCTAATTTAAAATATACAAGATTCATTAAGTTTAGTGTTACCCATCAAAAGGAAAATTTGCCTAATTTTTAGAAAAGGGAGGAAAAATCTCCAAAAAGTCAAGGAATCTTAATGGAAATTGCACCACCAGATTCAAGGTATCAGAGAACCCTACTGTAGAGGTTTCAAGCTCTTATCTTCAAAAATGCAAAATTTTGTATTTTTTTTGCCAGAAGAATGCTCACGGATGCGTGCCTATTTGTTTTACCCAGGGATGATCATATCGAACCAATGATCCTAGAATATTGAGAAAAGGTTCATTCAAACGGTGATTAAAATTATAGTGCCTTTTTAAGTGACCACAATTATTGGCCATAATTTCAGGACTTTAGAAACCATCCAACAGGTAGTAACAGACATGATGAAGACAATAGCGGTTGAAAACGTCCAACGCTCCTACGAACAGTGGGAACGACTTCTCCATTGGTGTGCAGCTGTCCAAAGGAACTACTTCGAAGGGGATAGCATTGATGTTTGAAACAAATAAAAACTTTGTTAAAAAAAAAAGTCTCATTACTTTTCTGCCACATCTCGTAGATATTTCAATAACATTTAAAACCTTTACTTGTTTGTTTACTCTCTTCTTGAAAGAAGAGAGGGAATTTGAAAACTTACACCAAGTAAATACTCCAGGGAGTATTTACATTTCCAGTTTGGGGAGTATTACATCCCCAAACAGGATGAGAGCTTCTAGGGTGAAATTTTTACTTGTTGTTTAATTTATTTAGTACGATAGATTTAACTATTATTGTTATTTAACTACGATTGTTAGTCAGCAAAGAAGGTTCTTTATTCAATACAGTTCTCCTTTAAACTGAAAATTTTAATTTTAAAATATATATAAATTATATCTATACTAGATTATATCTATTTTCGGGTCTCTTCCGGTCAGCCATTTTGTGTGCTATTTCACTCTGGAAAACTCTGCTTCCCAATAGTAATTTTAATTCGGCTTTTAATGCCTTTTTTTTAATTTCAAAATTTTCCTTTTTTTAATTTCTAGTTTCAGTGCTATTTCTCCTGTTGTATGCCCCTTCTCTATATCTTTGGGATATAGATGTTTTATTTGATATTTAAACCCTTAATTTGTTTTTTCACTTCGCCCGCGCAATCTTACTTCTAAAAGTGAAAATTGTGCTTATGCTGATTAATTTGTTTAGTAGGATAGATTTAACTATTGGTCGACAATCTGCGAAGACGTTTGTTCAATACGATTTTTTCTTTAAATTTGAACTCTTGATTTTAAAATATTTAGATTATACCCATATATTTATGAAATATTTCTAGTTTCAACTTACACTGGGGTTGAACTGTACCGAAAACTAAACCCATAAGGGTATATACTGTTAGAAAAATCATAGCACTGTGGCAGCAGCTCTTATATTCACAAGGAAATTAAAATTGGGGCAAACTGATAAATATTTGCTTGATTTTTGAATTGAAATCAATTTGCCATCAAGCCATGGCTAATTGGAAAAGAAGCCAAGACAGACAGTCTGAGTGAGAGGCAAATCTGGCATAAGCCTTTTTTTAGGATTGTTAAAAAAGATGTAATTCCAATTGTTGATAGATAGTCTATCATTAATCCATCCATCCTAGAAATCAACGATATGATACGAAACCGTATGTTGATACAATTAGAAATCAACTCGCTCAAATTGAAGCCTCAATCTCAGGCGTACTTAGTTAGGTGCAAGGCCGTATACAGAGTCGGGTGTTATCAGGTTTGAACCCCTTCCCCGAAATTTGTGCCTGACTCGTAAAAAACGTAACAAAAATACATAAAGACAAATTTGGATGCGTTGAAAAAGTGGCACTCCCCCCACCCCGCAAACAAAAATCCTAGATACACCCTTGGATAGGCGCTGTAATTTTCAACCCATTAGAGAACTCACGTTCCTACCAAAGATAAGTCCAGACACACAGAATAACGACTTCCCAGCTTGTAAAAACAGTTCTTTAACCTTGTTACAGTTGAGATTTTTTTTGCACGTTAGAAAACAACAAGTTTGGCCAATCATTTTTCGATCCTCCTTTTACACTTTTTTTTAAGACAAAATTCAAAACACCAAACAAAATGAAAAAATACTTATCGTGAGGTTACTATAAATCATCCAAAGATACTGGAAATTCTTTCCACAATGCAATATGCATTTACGACTCTGGAACATTGTTGTTTAAAATATTCCACATTTATAATGTGGATATTATGCGGTTTTTACAGGCTAGCCGCATCAGTTTCTGAACTTACCAAAATATTAATGCTTACCATTATGTTAATAGTAACAACTGTTTGTGATGTCCTGAAAACGAGACTCAACAATAGCAACCTAGACCGAGCCATTAGTTAATTTATTAAATGTATGAGAACATCATTAGTCCCAATACTGGGAAACCAAAAAGAGAACATTATAATAACTAGTTTGGTAATTTGGCTAAACTTTAATGTAATTAGTAGGTTAACTCTACTTAAAACTAACTTATTAGGTCCAAGACCTAGCTTAAAAGATTCCAATCAAAATTTAACTAATTTAAAACAAATAACAACGTGTAAATCAGCTATAAAGTAAAATATTTTCTATTTCCGTATATTACTGAAAGCTACCGATTTTTAAAATAATACAAGTTAATAACTCTACGCCTATAAAGGTTTTGCCAAGAATGTTATCTGTAAGGGGAGGGGGACAACTGTAGAAATCATTTTTAGCTATGAAATAGCCGAAAAGTTGGCTTCAAGTGCCATTGTTATTTCTATTTAAGAAAGAAAAAAAAAATACTCCGAAGTACAGTAGCGGTAATGGCATTAAGAATAAAGATTTACTGGAACATATCCTGGGGAAAAATAAGAGGCAGTTGAAAGTTTAACAACAGCATTTTCAAAACAAGCAATAACAAAACAAATACATTAATAAACTACAACTATGCTAATGACTAAAAGAAGAAACTACATGGTTGTCAAGTAATACGCTTTAAGACTAGACTTGATAAATAAAAACAAAAATTGTAGAAAAGGGAATCCCAAAAAGAAAAATTTTCAGCGGGTGAAATAGCGAATTTTTTTTTCACTTGCAAACGTTCATCTCTCCTCGATTATGTGGGTATTCTCCACTGTGTATTGATTTTAAGACAAGATTCAATTTTCATCGACTCAATTCAACACAACCAGTAAAATGTCATAGCTCACTAACTTGCGATAATCATGATTAAAAGTGCCGTAAAAAATCAACTGTATGATCCCAGGGTAATCTTGTATGTTCTTTTATGACAGGTTGAGAAAATACAGGGGAACAAAAACAAACTGAAGACTGAAGAGAAAAACTTCTTCACTGGCGACTAAGTACGTACTTATAAACAAAAGATGAGTAATACTTATTGGGAAAAAGGGACTAAAGTGTGAGCGATATAGAGGAAAGTAAATTTCTCTGCACTTTCTACTAATAACGAAGTATCTACTAATACGTAAAGGAGCGCAATACTAATACGCCATATAAATGTAGTATTAATACGCAATATTAGTTTAGAATTAGAGGCAAAAAACTAAAGACACCGTATTCTTAAGGGTAAAAAACTTCTCTATCAGTAATAAAGTATAAACTATTACGTAATATAGGTGTATTTAATCCAACTTCTAATGTATAAATACTAGATTCTATCCTTACGGTGTCCTTTTAAATAGGATCACACTTGCCCTACATTTAGAATTAGAATGACTGGGCTAGAAAATGATTCAGGTCTACTGGTATATCCCTTGCATCGTATACGCTTTTCTGGAAAGTATCTAGATTCCAGGATAAGGTCTTACAAAACTCTATTTAATAACGAAGCTCCTTATTTAATAATTAATGAGAAGAGCCATCGTTGCCTTAAGTTTTCTCTACTTAATTCATATCAACATAAGCTAGTTTGAATAGACCTTTATATCCTTGAGCTCAAAACGAAAGAGAGAATCTAACACTTAGTTTCTTACAAAAAATGAGGTAAAGAGTGCGACAAATTTCCCCAGTGTTTTTATGTAACAGGTCACATTGAAAGAGGAAGATCTGCTTCATGTGACTAATGAAGATCAGCTGAGATGGCTCAGCCAATCAGCCATATAGAAAATGGCTCAGTAATTCTAACTTAAAGACCAATACTTCCAGTTGGGCGGTTCTTCTGAAGGAAGCGTGTTACCAAAACAAAACTAGTACCATAAGATTCCTTACTTTAGACCCATTCCAGATATCATGGCCAACTTTCTCCGATTAGAGAGTATAAGACGATGAGATAATGGCAAGTTGAGAAGATATCTACTCTGCTGCACACCTGCAGACGATTAGAGGCTTCTCACTGACTCCCCGATGGCCCCTAGAGTTACTCAGTTGACCTTACTACATTTCCGATATTACATTTTTCGAAATTTTGACGTTTAGCTATTTGAGGAAAAAAGAAACTAAAGAGGTAACGAAAAGAATGTAACAAAGGAATCGAATGTAACAAATTACATTCCTTTTACTCCCTCCACAAGGTCAGATTCTAATTTTATAACAGCGGGTCATATTGTATGGAATAACATGCCATACAAAGCACCCCAACGGATGTTGGTACACTCCTTCCCCTCTCGTGGTCCCAAATATAGTCCAAGGATATATACAACATTAAAAGAAAAAAACTAAAACAAAGATATCATTACGACAATTTAAGCAGGATGCAGCAATGTACAGCATGCTTCTATTAATTTAAATTATCAGGTTTCCTTCCATTGCTATCCACATCCTTAGATCATTTTACATAATTTTATTCACAATTCTATTCATCCTCCCAAGAATGCAGCTACCCTTATGCTACTCATTAAATGATGACAAACAACCAAGACACATATTATTATGGCTACATATGGGACCATCAGGGAGAGGGGGATTGTGCATTGTCGGAAATGCGACCATGATACTTGAAAAGAGCATACAATAAGGAATTTAATGGTAACATTTTATTTTATTAGCATGTTCAGAAGAGCCACACAACATAGTGGCGGTTCCGGCCTCTTTTGCGCCCAGGGCAAAATCTTGATTAGTACACACACACATCCCTGTCTCCAAAGAATTTTAAGGCTAAATTTTAACAAAATTATCATTTATTAACAATATATTTGATTTATTAAATCTGACTTTTCTTACTTCAGCATCTGCAAAATTAATTTTTTCGCCGCAATTGATTACTTCTGATTCTTCGCATTCTATGTTCGATAACGCTTAATCATTCAGTCGCTCTTGGCCCACAGTCGGTCAGAGGTATGTTAATATTATTTAAGTTTACTAAACGACCGCTCATTATTGGCCACCGATACTGCAATCGTTAATAATATTTTATAGGCAACTCTGACGTTTTGCAAAGCACCTTTATGTCCGTAATGCGCATTTAATCCTACCAACATTAAAATCAATTAAATTCGGTCTACTTACTTTTATTTTCAAGGAATGGCGTTGAAGACAAGAGAAAAATGAAAATCCCGGATTCAATCTGATTATACTTACTGCTAACTGCGCCCTCTACTTATTTTAATAAAACAAAATTTCAAAAATAAAAGTGATTACAAATGTTAGATCGCTTGTTTGAAATTTTCCGCCTGGGACAAATGCCCCCTCTACCCCAAACCTCTAAAACCGCCTATGACACAACAGCAATTTGCGCCCTCTCCGTTTGTTAGATGCGCCCTTTCAGTTTGGGTATGAAGACATTAACCTTGGTACTACAACTAGTTCCCTGTTTCTTCTTTTAGCCAAAACCATCAATACCCTAAATATCATAAACAAACCTACAAAATTAGGCATAACTTAAAACTACCTGTTTTCCCATAATTGTACAGTAATGTTCTTGAACACATCTATCAACTGGTGCATCATCGTCAAAAGTGACAAAGCCAAAGCCTAGTCGGATATGAAACAAAAATGTATATCATTAATAACTTACTCCAACCTAAAAGCAAAAGCGCCATCTCAATGGAGCTAAGAAGATTAGACCATACACTCGACACTTTATTTTCTTTGATGGTAACAAGTTCCAGACTACAGAAAGCAACCATCTTTTAATGTAAAAATAAACGGTCTTCAAGAAGACTAAAATCAGTTACTCACAAATAAGGTCGACTGGTCCGTTGCTTACTAGCAACTCATTTCACGCAGTTAAAAATCTATTGGTAAGTCGAAACATCTTGGCGGCAATATTTAATTGATTAGTTTTTTATGTTACCATCACAGAGCTCATATGTCCAGGTAGGGGCGTACCCAGAAACCAGGTCTGAAGGGGGAAGGCTTAAGACACTTTATAAGCCCTTTTCCTACTTTTTATGTTTCGCTTATTTTTTTGTAGTTTCCGATGACTTTATGCGAACTTGTGATGATTAAAAATTTAAATAAGTAACAGTTGCAAAAAACTTTACAATTACCCAATTTAAAACAGCAAATTTGCAGTTACTGAGGATTTGTTTTGTCAAAAATCCAAATAGGCTATAAAATAGTTATATGCCGAGTTTCCGTGCTTTATTCGTTGAAGTTTTTTCTGTAGCAGAAGGTCCTCTGAGGAGAGGGATCGGGCCTTCCCCTTCCTGGTACACCACTGTGTAAATGTATGGTCTTAGAAGTTCTAGGATGCTAAATATTAATCTTAATCATTTCCAATTATACTCTTAGAATTCTAACTTCTAATCCACTAAATATCAAGCAGTTTTTTTGTGCCTAACTATCAAAACAATTCAGAGAGCCCAAATTTAATCTTAATAATAATAAATCTAATTTTTAGCTCAAAAGGCTACTAATATATCTCTGTACTTTTTAAGAGTAACTGAGACTTGAACTATATTAATCTTAGCTATATAGCAGTATTATGAGTAACTTTAGTGATTATTGTTAACTTAATTTAGCTTAACATATTTTAGCCATAGTTTTAACTAAGCAATTCTAGTGCTACAAAACGGCAACTGAAGCAAAAATGAAAAACCAGTAATGTTACATAACAAATCTAGAAGACGGTCACTTTAGTAAAATTAACCCCTTAAAAATCATAAAAAGGGCATTTTGATTTTTAAATATCTATGAGCCACCAGTATGAGGCGGTTTCAGATAAACAACCCCCTCCTCGAAATGGAAAACATTTACCCAGAACTTCCATGTGATAAAAATTTACATCTGCTGTTCTGACGGATTTACCCCCCCCCCCCCCAGCCTCCAAAAAAAACTCTTCGGAATTCCACATCACCAATAAGTGGGCCACCACTGATTTTAATTGCGTAAAAATAAATGTATTTCTTACAGCAGAATTTTTAAGATAGGAATATACTTAAGACAACTTAACGATACTTTAATAGAAAGAAGATATACACACACACACACATATATATATATATATATATATATATATATATATATATATATATATATATATATATATATATATATATATATATATATATATATATATATATATATATATATATATATATATATTAAAACTAACAACTATGATAAAAACATAGCGAATAAAATACAGGATGATGTACTTACAATATTTTTATATAGTAATAAGAATAAGTTTTAACCGAAAACACACTTTAAACACTATTATGCCCTGGCGTATCAAATAATGCGAAGCATATGTCGAGGGTAATTTTGTTAAGAAATGCGTAAATGACGGAAGAATGTACAGTAGTGCATGTTTAGCGTTCAGATTAGTTATTCTGTTAACAAAATTACATACGCCCACCCTTCCTTAGTGATCCAGATTGATTTAGAATACAGAAAAGAGTTGATCTGGAATAATCGCAAACTGTACGACGGGTACCTGAAGCCTTAACCTAAGCAAGTATACAGCGGGTAGGTTTAGTAAAAATGGCGACGAACTTTATACACACTTTTGGTAAGTGTATCCTATTTTGTCTCACGCCTAGGGGACCGACACGAAGAAATAGCTGTTACTCACTAATAGAATTTCAGAAAAGCATAAATTAAGGCTCACCATAAAGTGCGAGGGATGTAAGGGTGTAACATGCTCCCTCATATATAGGAACACTTTTGTTTATTTTAAGTTTTAACATCAACTTATTCTTTTTTTAACTGTATGTTTAGTCTGTATTCCATTGTTTGTAATAAGCGTGTTATAGACTAATATTAATGTGCTCATGAACAGAACATACCACTGCTTTGAGTGAGTTCTTGGAAACTATCATATTTTTATATAAGTCTTTAACATACTTTAAAGCGAATGACTGTCTTGTGTTTTTTGTTGTGTGACATTTCGGTCCTATTGAGCCGTAATTGTCAGTATGTCTTATTTTCTGCTACATAAAAGGGTAGTTTAGAAATCCTTTGAGAAGATTGGCTAGGAGGTGGGTAGTTTATCCTCCCAACTGAAGGGTCTTTCATAAAAGTCAGTGAATTTGGCCTCCTAAATTCCCCTTTTGAAGTTAGGACCCCCATACTTAGGTAGTGTAAAAAATAGATTTAACTTCACATGTCTCTTAAATTTTGCCTTGAAAAATCTGGGTTTTGTCATAATAAGGGTCCATGAAGTATTTATCCTTGGTCCCTTAGAGAAATTCCAAATTAAAAAAAAAATCAATTATCTACAAAATTATTGGAACGAAGATTTGCGTTTACATTATTTTCAGTCATCTACAAAATTATTAGAAGAAATTAATATGTTTGGTTAATATAATTTACGAATATTTGTCTTTACATTATTTTCGGTTCTTAACATTTTTCCACTTTTAACATTTTAGGAGGACTGATTATTGGAGATGAATCGGCGCTTGAAAGAGAACACGCATACAAAAAGAAATGTTTTATCTAAGATTTAAACTCCAGTTACCATGACAACAAGGCACAGTTAACTCGGGTAGTACTGACATTTATATTGATTGGTGAAGGAAAAAAATCTTGTGGTGTTCGTTAGTGTCTGACGGTTCCATCTGTATTATTTTTGTTCGCAAGTCATTATTCATCCACAAGCAAGGACGGTTTTTAAGTATGTATCTTATAAGGCCCATCCGCCTTATATTCACAGGAATATTTTTCAGTTATGTAGCCAGTGCTTCCACTTCTACTTATTTTGGTAGTTGAATACTTATTTTGGGACTATTCTACTTCCAAATAATAAATCTACTTATTTTTGGAAGCTTAAGTTTTCGTTCCGGCCAAGTATTTTTAGTTTTGATTCCGTTGAATTATAATCCTATATTGTCTTATGGAATGGAAGGGTGCAATTGTTTTTAACAGCAGCATCTTTGTCGGGAGCTGCAAAAAGGAAATCTGGGAAATTATGAAATACCGTACCCAATTTTGATCCTGATTGACGTATAAATAGCTAATTTATCATAATTGATCCTGGTTGGCCTATAAATAGCTAATTTATAATAATTGATACTGGTTGACCTATAAACAGCTAATTTGCAGATATAAAGATCAGTTTAAACGAATGAATTTGTTTAGAACCGTAAGGCCATCCGTATATAATCCATGCATTTTCCGCCCAGTTCGCCAGTTTACTATTTACTATCAGCAGCTGAAGCGCAACTGAGATTATGGAGCCCTCAACCTCTTCATTAGTCGATGAGGCAATAGCAAGGAGTGAAGAAAGTCTGCAGGAAGCACTGAGGAGGCGACATGAAGGACGACTAAGAAGAGTGGACCTCAGCACTGTTGTTTCCTATGTCTTAGAGCCCGACAACGACCTGAATTTGGAGGATTTTGAAGACGACAACGACCTTCTCTTTTGTGAATGAGCTGACGACGAGCACGATAGTAGTTGGGACGAAAGCGACGATAAATACGTTCTACCACTCAGTCGAAGAGCAAAGTGTCACTTTGCTCTTCGAGCAAAGAGCAAAGAAGAGCAAGTCTGCAAAATCCCTCCGCGATGAAGCCAAAGTAGACGTAGTTCCTAAATCTTCGGCTGAAAAGAGACGAATCTGGGAGAAAACCCCTGTGCCAGAGAATGACGTGGACTGGAAAGGGCAAATGCCAAGTCCCGAGTCGTCTCTGGTTACTCCAATCGCACTCTTTCAAAAGTTCTTCGACTCTGAAATTATAAGCATCCTTGTAGAAGAGACGAATCGGTATGCTCTTCAGGAGAAAGACATGGAGCTGAAATGTAATATCAAAGAAATGGAACAATTTCTTGGAATCGTTTTGCTTATGGGAATCGTGAAACTTCCCCACATGTCTATGTACTGGGAAATGGCTACACGTTATCCTCCAGTGGCTAACCTAAGGCATGCGACCACTTCAAAAAAATAAGACAGTTTTTCCACGCAAATGATAGTTTCAAAGCAGTCAAAAAGGGGAATCCGGGATACGACCCCCTCTTCAAGGTTCAGCCCTTGTACGATAGGCTTCGGAAGAATATGCGAGAAGTCCCAAACGAAGAACGACAATCTGTGGATGATGAAATGGTCCCTTTCAAGGGCCGGCTTGGTTCCAAGCCGTAAATCAATGACAAGCCACACAAGTGGGGGATAAAAGTATTTACAAGAGCCGGAGCCAGTGGAATAGTTTATGACATTGAACTTTACAGTGATAAAGGAACCACTGTCGGTTCAGATCTTGCTGTTGGTGCTGATGTGGTGCTCCGCCTAGTAGAATATCTCCCGAAAAACCAGAACTTCAAAGTGTTCTTTGACAATTTTTACAGCAGTTTTCATCTAGTAGAAAATCTGCGGGAAATGGGAATCCAGTCAGTATGCACAGTCCGAATAGACAGAATGCGGAAAGTGAAACTTCCGCCCTTGGAAGCTGACGACAAGCTGAAAAGCTCCGGAAAAGAATCGTTTGATTGGCGGGTTGAGCAACATTTTGGAATAGTCGTGACGAAATGGTACGAAAATAAGCAGGTCCATCTTATTTCTTCATATGTTGGGCCTGACTCACTTGATCAATGCAAACGGTGGGACAAAAAGGGGAAGGCTCGGATCTATGTAGCCATACCTCATGTCGTCAAAAAGTATAACAAGTTCATGGGTGAGATGGACTTGAGCGACATGTTCATCGAGTTATATCGTACTGACATCAAGGGGAAGAAGTGGTACATGCGTCTAATCTATTGCTTCCTTGGCGTCAGCGTAGCCAATGCTTGGTTACTGTACAGGCGCAATCATCACTCTGACGCTGAGAAACCCCTATCCCTTGTTTGCTTTCGTGCGGATATTGCTGACTGGCTGATCAAAGGTGCAGTCATCCCTGCAGCAAGGACAGATAGACCACCAAGCGAGTCTTTAGTTACTACCAGACCGCAAAAGAAAACTAGGAGTGACAGCATCCCCAGTTCCAGCGTTCGCTTTGACAACACGGCCCACTAGCCTGAGATAGTGGACGAAAGACAAAGATGCAAGTCCTGTGCAAAACACGCATACACGTTTGTCAAGTGTCTGAAGTGTAATGTGCACCTTTGTTTAACCAAAGACAAGAATTGTTTCAAAACATACCACTCAAGTGTTAAAGTAGACTGTTTCACTATTTAGCTGATGTGCCTTATAAGATCCATATTCCTTGTGAAATGAATATTTGAAATAAATAATTTTCCTCTGTTGTCCCTATGTTATGGACCCTTAGGAAACTAGTAAAAAGCAAAACCGATTTTTTCTAATCACAGTTTCATAATTCAGCCATCAAAGGGTTAAATGAGCCCCCAAACAGCTCTCTATGATGCCTGGTAGTGGCCTGGTGGTAGAGAAGAATAAAAAGTAAGAAAAAACGACACATCAGTGCTACCCATGCAAAAATACAATTTTCCTTGGTGTTCAATGGGAGGAGTTGCAATCTTTTGATGGTACCCTGTTTTCAAACTTAGATTTTGTAGACTTTCAGCTACTACTGACAGGGACCGCATCAGTACAATAAACCTTTGAATACCCCGAGAAAACTACCCCCAACACATGTCTGAGGAACACTACTAATACAGAGCTAATCTATAAATATGTAAGTACATCTTTATAATGTATCAGTTTCCTCTCATAGCCAAGAGCATGAAATTAAACACAACTATTTTAGTTAAGTTTTCTTAAACTACAATTTATTAACGATAAGGCGAGAAAGTATAAGGTCTATGATTTAACAATATTTAATAGATTCTTCTTAGGAGTTAGGAGCATTATGCTATATTTGCTCTTCTGGAGGTTCCTAACTTCTGGAGGTTCCAGATTAGCCATGTAGATAGGGAGTATGAAAACTAGAAAAACATGTTCAACATTGACCTTAGAAATATACTAATATACAGGAGTAGGTTTCTATGTTAGCTAAATCGCTTTCACGAACGAAGGCAGTGGTCTTATTTATAGAAAATATAGTTTATTAATTATGAGGTATGGCACTAGAATTAAGCAGACAAGTTGTACTACTGTGCGATTCTCTTTCAGATGGGAAGGATTTAGGATCAGCTCACTCTGTGGTAACATGAATGTAATACTAACGTAATCGTAATTCGTGTAATCATAATAATTTTCGCGTCACCGCAGTAAAAATTTTCAGACATTCAGGATTTAAGTCAATTCCCTTAATGTATTACTTTTATTCAAGGACAGAGTTTTAATATACCCCCTATATTCAAGATCTTTCACAGAGAGGAAAGACAAATGTCGGATATTCAAACATTTCTTGGATTTTTTTTTTGATTTTTTTTACTTTGATTTTTTTTTTCAAAGCGGTCTCCTCTCTGAAAAATCCACAGTTTTGGTAGTCTAGAGGTTGCCTTAAATGTACATATTGATCTAGTTTTCTCTTTTATGGCAGTTCGCGATTCCGTTATTATGGCTTTAAAAAAAAATAAAAAAAAATACAAATTAGTTCATATCAGTTCAGTTCAATGTAGATAGTACATAGGGACATCAATGACACCGATAGGGCGAACATTTCCTTTAAAAATTTGCTCCTAGATGTTTTTATTTCTACAAAACTACGATATTACTTAGGTCTTGTATTGGCTGGAGATTTTTATTTTTTGATTTTCAGCTTTTTTTTTGTAAAACGTTTTGATTAGAGGTCTGTTTGTGTATTCATCCATTTCCAATATCCCACACTTTCTCATTTTCTAGGACTAGAGGGAGAGCCATGAGCCAAGGAGATACTCATTTTTGATACTGCCCCAATGGCAACATTAAAAATGGATATAATATAATAAAGTAAATTTTGAAAATAGTTTTTTCACTTAATGGGGCTTAAAAAAGTTAAAAATGAAATTGTATGTACAGGGTGTCGCAAAGAAAGCAAGAAAAAGAAAATAACATGTTTTAATCTTTGGCTCCTCATAGCTCACCGATTCTTTCAGGCTCAAAATGACAGAAATATCTTATCCTTTTGGTGGAACTTATAGCTGTAGGCTAGTCAATCAAATATTCAACAAGAATAATAAACTTTATGGTGCGTTCAGACGCGTGGGAAAACTGATCGATGCGAGGGGAAAGGCGTTCAAGTGCAAAATTTTTATTAAAAAGCACAGATAACATGCACTTTTACAAGCCAAGTCTCTATTTCAAGTGTATTTCTTGTCCGGTATCTTCCACTTTCATGTTAGTTTTATACAAAGCATTACTTGTGTTGGATAAAATTTGATGGCTTTGGATAAACCCCCCCCCCCGAATCTCGAACTTTCACGTGCTTGACGGTTGACATGTTTCCCACTTTCAAAAATACTTCTTCATTTTTGCTCGACGAAACACGAAAATCTGATTAGTACCATAGAAAAACTAATCCCGAAACAGATCGGTACTACTAGAAAAACCGATTGGTTTTGAGCGTTTTCCCACGCGTCTGAACGTGTTATTAAAGTGTCCATTTTCTTTCAGAAGGAAAAAAAGATAGCGAGCTATGATGAGTAAAAGAGTGGATAATTTTTTTACGACACCCTATAACCAGCTCAGGCTCTTGGATACTAAAAGTTACCTCTAAAGCCACCTTTAGTTTTCTTGTTTTCTTGATCAAACATGATGACCGTTTCAATGACATTGCCATATTGCTGATAGAAGTTTTTCAACTCTGTTTCGGTGATTCCTGCAGGTAATCCTCCCAAAAATATCTTATAGCGGCTATTCCTTATGGATTTTGTGTTTCTTCCAGTGGGTGTTCCTTTCGGAGTACATGGCTTCGGATCGATCTAAAGAGAACGTTTTTATAGACCAAGAAGGGCCATTAAAAGCGAAGCACAGAAAAGAATCACACATTTCAGCTGCACCCTTAGGCGAAAACTGTCTAGGCCAAATGTTTCTAATTTTAAAGCAGAGCTATGTTCCTGTTTCAATGAACGACAGGCAACTGCGCTTTTAAGCAAACAAAATCTGGAATTCTATATTGTAGCTTGCATGATTTGGATATTTAGTATTTTTTTTTAAATCAACATGGGCCAGAACTTACAATACAAAAAGCCCTGTATATACATTTATACAGCACAATCATTCCCTATATCAACCATTATACAAAGCCAGACCAAGATGCAAGTGCTCCGGAGAACGTAGAAACATTAGCGGCATTATATTTTTTCACGGGTAGACAAGTCAGATTTCTCTTGAACGCGAAGCTTGGCTTCACCTTTGTAACAATAAATTTCAAAGAATATAAGTTTAAATTAATTTATTCCAATACATATATAAAAGTCGGAAATTAGTAGTGTAATGTTATTATTACATGTCTTTAGAAATTACAAGTAGGTTTCAAAGTCTCTAGTTGGTTTCAATGGCATTTTGAGAAAATTTCAGCCAAAATACGTGTTCCAGGGTATTAAAGACTGAATTGTTGATGGACGAGGATATGGGCGGAGCTTTTAAACGCGTCAAGACTGTAGTAGTCAAATATTACTGAGTCGTGATTATACTGTATATAATTTATATACAATGACAAAAAATAACCAGACTTCAGGAACAAGACTAAAACTACTAGCGCTAACCGATTCGAGGCTAAATTTTACAAAAAGCTTCAATCATTAACTTAGTTTTGGTTAGCGCGCAACCTGAATGTTTACCTTCAGGTTATTAACTCGTTCCTGGAATTTTGCCAGGTTTCAAGCAAAGAGACACTTATTTAATCCCACTACAAAGGATACAGGTCTTTTGACAGTTCCCTTTTTTCTAAGTGTGTTCCCACAATTAAAGCTGTTTTGAGCAGTCTCCTCTCTCTTAGAGCGCGTTCCAGGTTCGACAAAAAGTTAATAATATAAAAAAATTTCGTTCCAGGGGAGGGCGAATCAACGGCTGGAACAACCAAAAATTAACTTCGTCAATAGTTAATTAGCATCTTTAGTGCATTAGCTTCTGCAAAATCATCACCAATTTAAGAAAAATGGAGGCATATGACCAAACTTATGAGTATTGATGAGCATTATGGCATTAACACTCATATTTTCAAATTCTAATTTTACTAAAAAAATATTCACATTTTAATAATGATAATAATGCGTATTAAAGCAATAGCTAATAAACTGTTCAAAGTTTGCAGTTAATTCACATTAGATGTAAATACGAATTAAGTTGCTATTTCCACCGGGAACAAACTCTTAAAATCCAGTTTACTTATATTTATTTGCTATGGTTCGATGTTGCGATGTATCAATATTTCGTTAATATCATATACGGAAGATATATTTAATTAGAGTCGCACTGTTTCGGGTATAGAGGAAAACTTTAACATTCTCCAGAATGATAAGCAGCTCGGATTAGAGTTTAACGCAAAATTCGGATATCCTGCTTTTTCATTGGAAATCAATCCCTCTATGGTTTTACGAGTGCTCTTGGAAATACAAACCTTAAGACAGTCCAGTTCATTACTTACCTTGGCCTTCCTATCGGTTCAACCCTAAAAACACTCCGCCGATTCCTTATCGCGTATGTACAGAAGCGAATTGGTTTTGCATGTAGTAAAATTGTTTCAAATAAGTTGAGGTTCAACAGACAAGTTTTAGCTCGCCTTTATAATGCAATGTACGATAAACTTTAACTTCGATCTGTTTTCCTTAAATAGGCTAAATTTCTGCTTCGTTTCCCACTTTGGTCCCGAAATTCTTTTCTTATTAGGAATTATAAGACAGCAGACCCAACTTCAGTCATCCTTAATCAGATCTCAAAGTTCAATAATAATGTTAAAAACCATACATGGTTTGAAATCCTCCACCAGTAGAACTCAGTGTTTTTATTTTCTCTACGGTTTAACCAGTATTTTCGTCTAGCGAGTATTACATTGTGCCTAAAACTTGTATTTTTATGTATTTAGTATTTGTCTTGAATAACTTTTTCTTGTACTCCGTCTCTTTTGTTTGATTTTGACGGGTAATAAAATATTACTATTATTATTATATGTACATACACTGGAAAACTCCCAAAATAAGAAAAGGAGAAAAATTATAAATATTGAAAAAAGGTGAGAGGCATACAAAATCAGGTTTATTTATTAGTTCAGAAACGCTGATGTGTAAGTGTATCTATTTTTCGGATAAATACAGGGTTTTAATAAGAGCATTGATTGAAGGCAGCATATATTCAGATCGTTGCTTCCAAACCAGCACATGCGCAAGGGTCTCGAGATTGTTTACGAATCTGCGAATATTCTCTGTAGAAAGTGTCCTTTTTTCAAAGTTGCCCCACCCCCCACTGAAAATAAAACTCTTAGAACGTGCCTTTTCCTTCACATTTAAACGTATATATTCTGGAGTGATATTAAAAATGCACAACCTGACAGTTTTGCCAATAAATCACAGTGATACGAGTATCAATAAAAGAAACAAAACTGGAACCGAAAAGAACTTGTTCTTTCAGAAAGTACTACTTCTAAACTAGTGAACATGTACAGGATCTTATCTAGTGGAGGATAATTAGTAAAAACATAAAAAATTGACTAATTATAAGATACTGGAGAAAAATTAAAAAATAAAATCCTAAGATTTAAGGGGCGCCATGGGCCCAGAGACCCCCTATACTTGCAACCTTCAGATATAATACAATCGACAACCCGTTTTTATAATTTATAAAATCACTGAGGCTGAAACCCAAAGACGTATTAATTCATAAAAGACCACAAACAGCATATACACAACAAGCTTCTAGCTATTCTTCTTCTATGGCACCAGCAAATGTTTCCTAGGGTGGCAAATGAACTAGGTAAAATCGGTTATTCACATGTTTCTCTCTATTACCACCATTTATTTCGACAATCGCGGTTAGATCTCTGACGGTTGTTCACTTGCTTCAGCCTCTGTGCGGCTAGCTCCTTATTATATTTTACCCATGGCACCAGGGAAGGTTTACTAGGGTGGCAAAAGAAGCAGTCAAAATCTGTATTTACGACTGACTCTCTGTCACCACCGTAATTGTCAATTATTCTTGTTAGATGTCTGGCGGTTGTTCACCTGCTTCAGCCCCTGTGCGGCTAGCTCCTTGTTATTTTTTTTTCAGCGGGCACCAGGGAGGTTTACCGAGGGTGGCAAATGAAGCAGTCAAACTCGGCATTTATTCATCACTCTCTGTCACCACCGTATTTGTCTCTTATTCTTGTTAGTGCTCGGACGGTTGGTAACTTGCTTAAGCCTATGTGCGGCAAGCGCCTTATTATTTTTTTCCTCTGGCACCAGTGAAGGGGTCATTGGGTGGCAAAAGCCTCATTAACAATCGGTCATTAAGACGTACTCTCTGTGCCCCCCTTATCTGTAACGGAGTATGGTTACATCTAGGACGGTTGGTCACTTGCTTCATCCTCGGTGCGGCTAGCTCCTTATTATTTTTTTCCCATGGCACCAGGGAAGGTTTCCTCGGGTGGCAAATGATGAAGTCAAAATCGGTATTTACGCCTGTCTCTATGTCCCCACCGTATCTTTCAATGAGTCTTTTTAGTTGTAGGGAGGTTGTTCACCTGATTAAGCCTCGTTGATGCAAGATCCTTGTTATTTTTTTCATAGGGCACAAGGGCAGTTTACCGAGGGTGGCACCTGAAGAAATAAATATCAGTAATTACGTCTGACTCTCTGTCCCCACCGTAATTGTCAATTATTCTTGTTAGATGTCTGGCGGTTGTTCACCTGCTTAAGCCCATGTGCGGCTAGCTCCTTATTATTTTTTTCCCAGGGCACCAGGGAAGGTGTCATTGGGTGGCAAAAGCATCATTCAAACTCGGTATTTAAGACTGACTCTCTGTCCCCACCTTACTTGGAACGGAGTCTGGTTACATGTCTGGCGGTTGTTCACTTGCTTCATCCCCTGTGCGGCA
>NC_142794.1:37776429-37872878 GCF_049724085.1 Artemia sp. Qi Xiang Cuo
GTTGACCAAGACTTTTGCATGCATTATTTACTTCCTCCCACATTGCTTCTATTTCGACACTCTCTGCTTTTGTCATGTAATCGGTAATGTAAAACGGTAATTTAGAGCCCAAATGGCCAATATATTGAACATCAATGTTTGCTTGATTAGCAATAAGTAACGCAGGAGAATAGTCATTTATATAACGCTCGTCATCTCTTCGAAGCAGATGATATATTCTTTTTCTTGCCTTTTTACGGTTTGTATCATGAGCCAAGCAGTCAAGGATGTCATATAATTCTGTTCGTTCCTTTGTAGGACGAGGAAAGCCAAACTTACAATACGTAACCCATCTTCCTCCTTTTCTCTTATACTTTCTTTGACAGTATGTATTACAGCGGTGCACTTGATGGTCTTTGACCAGTTTGTGAAGAGTTGGACTAGTCAATCTATTTGGTATTTCACAAGTTATAATACTATTGATATACTTAATCACTTCAGACGCTGTTGATTTCCCAATAATAGGAGCATCTTCAATCCACAACACACAGTGTACATGAGGCGCACCTCGTTTCTGATACTCGATACGCCAGAAATGATCCTTATTTTTACCAAACAAAGGATTTGTCTTTGAACAAATCTGCTCATTAAATATAGGTGTCCATTTTTTGTCAAAGTGCATGAAAACTGCAATTGGATCTAGAGACGTCAACTCTGCTGGGGTCATTTTTGCCACACCAGGTAAGTTCTTATGGACAGTCCGTAAATAGTCAAGAAATTCAGGAGAGTACCACTCAGCACATGAAACTGTCAAAAACAAAGTCGGTGGACCCAATTGCTCAATCATTGACTTTACTTTATAGGAAAGAGATTGAAAATACTGCTGAGATCCTCTGATTTTTGATTGAACAGAAAACAAAGTCGCGTCCATATCTCCATCACGGGAATGAAGCCTTTCTATAAATTGACGAGCATTTTGATTTGGTTTCACAGTCCGCAACATATGACCAACGCTATTACATATGTAAGAGAATTCTTGCAATTGGAAACTGTGAAAAAGAAACTGTTTGTCAAGACGAAACTTAGTATGTCTGCTAAGAAGCCTTGATTTAAAATATTCTGCATTCCTAATCCGAAATGGTCTTGCCTTGTCACGCAAGCCATATTTGCCTTTCGGGAAAAGATTTGGAAACACTTTTAGATCAAGTTCTTCCTGAAATAAGTCTTCGCTCTCACCTTTTAGTTTCTTGATTTGAAATTGGTCAGTACCAAGATCTTCAATTTGCTTAAAATCTTCAATGAAGTCTTTTGGAACCGCTGAATTGAGAGGCTGGACAGAAAAATGTTCAACCAATGTAGATTTTGCACTTTCTGTCAGTTTCTGAAGGATTGCAGCTTCTGGTATTTCAGGTAAATTATCAACACCAACCGCTTTTTCAGCAAGACGTGCTTCAAGTATTTTTTTTAAATCTTCTAGGGTGTATGCATGTATTGTTTTATAGAGACTGTTGTTCTCTCTTAACCACAACAGTGCTTCATGGACTTTTCTCAGATCTATTAGTGCAGTCCAAACATTCTTGTTGTAAGTAGGCTGACCATTGACAATGACTACAAAACTATCAATGTTAAGAAGTTTTTCAGGCTGAATATCTGCATTTGCTTGCACATCAACAGGTAGATATACTATTCTCCCCTTAAGAGCGTCAACAAGTTCTGTTCTAGATCTCTTCAATGCAGTTACTTGCCCTAATCTGACGATCGTAAGACAAGGCATTACAAATCGAATCATTGCCATTTCAAAATTATTTAAACACTTTATACATTCCGGTGTACAGTCTACATGAAGGTTATTTAATACTGATCGGACATTCTCCTGACTTTTCAACATTTTCCCAGCACAGTAATCACAGACAAAGAATGAATCTATGACATCCTCTTTCCAACCTGTACATTGAATTAGTTCTTCTCTGTCATCTTTGGGTATGTCCTGTTGTAGGTGTTCTAAAATCGTGGCCATCATTACATCAAAACCTTTCTTATTTGAAAGGGATCTTAGACTCTTCAATTGGTATTTTGTCTTTATCTGCTCACAACTGTCACAATGCATTGTGGGGTATACATCCCTAATGTTAGCTACCTTATCAAGGCTCTCACCAAATAATTTTATTATTGTATTTTCATCCACAGAAACTCTAATATTGCTATCACCGTAAATGAAGTCTTGACTATTATTACGACAGAGTCTACTTGACACTTCTTCTATGTAATGGCTTAGTTCCTTGTACGAGCCCTCGACTTTTAGTAGATTAATATGTTGTATAATCTTACATTTTGATACTGCCTTATATAAGCTATTAATGAAACAGTTCAAGACAGGAAAATGTAGAGCTAGTGCCCTTAGAGAACGCAAATAGCTCTGACATCCCTCATTAGGGCTACAGTATAACGAATGCCCATGCTTTCTTGTGTCCCTGTAATTGATTTCACAATAATCCAAGCCGCCAAGGTAGAAATTAACCACTTTGTCAGTTGAAAATTTTAATGCTATATTGTTTTCAAGGATATCAAAAAGAATTTGACATAATTCAATATCCGTCGGATAGAGCTTGCAGATATCAGGGTGACATTGCCAAGTAACCTGCTGCCCAATTTTTGGTTTTGAATGTTTACTCAGATTGTTATAGGTGACTTCAGCCATCATAATTTCCTTGTCAGATCTAGTTTTAGAGCATTTTTCAATAGTTGTCTCGTACTTTTCAGGACAGTTTGTTCTACTACACAGAGAATTTTTTGCCAAATATTCAGTAGAACTAAACGAACTGTTTAAAACACAGTTAGAAATGCTTTTTTCTTGAGTCGGTGTTCCAGGAATTTGTTCTAAATCATTAGTCTTACAAACACATTTACTAATAACCCTAACAGGCTCGTTTTCGCCATAATTGAAAAACATTGCTTTTCCTTCGCTGTTGATAGGTATGCTTGTATATATATTTTTATTGCTGCTACATAAACTGCAATTGCTCCTTCCAAAATTAATATACGAATTTTCTAAGAAGTACGCCTCCGTATATTCACTGTGTTGTCGAACATTTTCCATTGCATCTATAAACTGTTCCACAGTTGCCAATCCACACCTTGGAAGCTTTTCGTTAAACTGACAACATTTCTTTTGGATATTGCTATGAAGCTTTGCCAAAGCATTTCTAGCCGACTTTTCAACAGCATCCGCTCTTTCAAAGAGAATTTTAATCTGTAATTTCGAATACTTTTCGTGATCCCGATAAAACATGCGTAAAATGTTTCTCAATTTACAAAGATCAGCCTGCATTTTTGCCATCTTCTTGTATTTCTGAATGTAATTTTTCCCTTTGTCCTTATGAGTTCTTCGGTACAACCTCGCAGAGAATTTAATTTTTTCATTATAGATTTTGTCACCCCAGTATCTACCCATTATTCTGGTAGCAACTTTTTTCTTATGTTTGTTTCGGTAATCTATATCGTTATCATACCGTTCCTTGCTCTTTTGTTTCGCTGTCTCAATTTTCCCTTCTCGATACCCCTGATCCGTAAGATACCTCTGTTTTGCTCTGTCATATTTCATTTTCTTAAATCCTGGATCACAAGACATCTTAGTAGCAATCCTTACGCGTGCTCGAGCTTTATTGCGTTCGGTGGCATTTTTATCTCTTTTAAATAAACTTTTCTGATATTTCAGGATGTTAGCTTTATTTTTTGTGTAGTAAAGTTTTCTATTAGTAGAAATTTGGATTGTTCTATTTTGATATTGTTTTTGGTTATTCTTTCTTTTTTTCCACTCGCGTGAGACCATATTTTTTCAAGGTTTAAAATTATTAAGCACACAAAATCCCGTGTCGAGTATCTAAAACCTAGCATAAAACAAAACTAATTTTAAAATTTTCAGGTATTTATCTTGTTTGAATTACAAAATTAGTATTATTGGTTAGACACCATAAATATTTTTGCAGTTTACATAATAAGTTTAGTGATTCTGGACTGAAAACTAAAATAATTGCAATTATGAGACAATAATATGGAATGTACTTTACGGGTTACAAACCAAAAAAAGTTTGGTTCTAGGATACAATAATAAATTTGAACTGAGATGAAAAAAAAATTTCTTCCAGGAGACAAAAAGCAAAACTAATTTTAGAATTTTCATGTATTTTTGTTGTTTAAATTAAAAAATTACTATTACTGATTAGGCATCATAAATATTTTTGCAGTTTACATAATAATTTTAGCGATTAAGCCAAAAAAGAAAATTTTGGTTCCAGGAGTTTCGGTTACTATTGAGACAAGTAGCTATTATTACTATAGAGTTCATTACATGGACTGTTTTATTGCTTCAAAATTCAAATATCTTTGAAAAGACTGCAGTATGAAAATACATCAAAAATGCAATTTTTTTGACAAAATTGATTCTACTTTAAAAAGTATTTTATTTTTAAATACAAAAGTGACTAGATGTTGCAATTTCCTTTAAAATGAGCTATTATACAGCTCTCTATGATTTTCCAGTGCCCAGCTAGCTGAGCAGAAAAAAAAAGCGGAAAGAAAAAAATATCCCGTTTGTGGAGAATAACGTGGTAAAAGTCAATTTTCTTGATTTTCAAGCCAATATATTTTCTTTGTTATTCAAGCCAAAGGGCGGTAAGTTTCCTTTATAGAGGATTCGGACAAGGCGGTTCTAAAGGTGTACTTTTTGTTTTGATCTGACTCTGTTTTTAGGAGTTGGGGGGTTTTATATTTCTTGACATTGGAGGTGATCGTCTCTTACTAGGTTGCTAGCTACCGCTGCAACCCGGATAAATACTTTAATCTTAACTATAGTGAAGTTGCGTATGTAAGTTAGTATAGTGAAGAGTTTGATCTTTATTATACTTTACTGTAATAATAAAAATAATTTGTTTTAATTACAAAAGGTTTTTAACCCAATTAATTTCCTTTAAAATGAGCCATTGAACAACTCTCTACGATGTTCCAGTGCCATGCTATCTGTTGAATTACTAACCTATACTATAATTAAGTGGCGTATAAAATTTAGTATAGGCAAGAGGTCGTTCTTTATTATATTAAGAACTATGGGTTTTTATATTTCTTAACATTGGACGTGATCGTCTCTTACTAGGTTGCTAGCTACCGCTGCAACCCGGATAATGTAATGTTTGAAAGACTGCAGTGTGAAAAGACATCAAAAATGCAGTTTTTGGTGGAAAAATGTATTCTCTTTTAGAAATAATTTATTTTAGTTACAAAAGTTTTTTAACCCAATTAATTTCCTTTAAAATGAGCTATTGAACAACCCTCTACGATGTTCCAGTGCCAAGCTATCTCTGGAAACAAAGAAAAAAAGAAAAAAATATCCAGTTTAGGAAGAATGTTGTAGTAGCTGCCACTTTTCTTGATTTTCAAGCCAATATATTTCCCTTTCTGTTCACACCAAGGGACAGAAAGTTTCCTATACAGGGGTTTCGGACAAGGCGGTTCTAATGGTGTACTTTTTGTTTTGATCTGACTCCTTTTTTAGGAACTATGGGTTTTTATATTTCTTAACATTGGACGTGATCGTCTCTTACTAGGTTGCTAGCGACAGCTGCAACCCGGATCCTCTGTTAGGAACTATGGGTTTTTATATTTCTTAACATTGGACGTGATCGTCTCTTACTAGGTTGCTAGCTACCGCTGCAACCCGGATCAAATATCTTTGAAAAGACTGCAGCATGAAAAGACATCAAAAATGCAGTTTTTGGTGGAAAAATTTATTCTTTTTTAGGAATAATTTATTTCAGTTACTGAAGATTTTTAACCCAATTAATTTCCTTTAAAATGAGCCATTGAACAACTTTCTACGATGTTTAGTGCCAAGCTATCTGAGGAAAAGAAAAAAAATATCCCAGTTATTTTCTTTTTTATAGGGGTTTCGGACAAGGCGGTTCTAATGGTGTACTTTTTGTTTTGATCTGACTCTTTTTTTAGGAGTTAGGAGCTTTTATATTTCTTAGCATTGGACTTGATTGTCTGTTACTAGGTTGCTAGCTACCGCTGCAACCCGGATTAACCTGGAACCACCGTATATCAGTTACTATGGGGGAGAGATCGTTCTTTACTGTAAATTCTTAACATTGGACGTGTTCGTCTCTTGGTTTCTAGCTACTGCTACAACCTGGATAATAAAAATAATCATCTATATAATAATTTACTTTTATTACTTCAGTTACTATGGGCAACAGTTCGTTCTTTAATGTAACTTACTAGGTTGCTAGCTACCGCTGCAACCCGGATCAAAACAAACAGGAAAAAGCTTATGGTTTTTTCTTAGATGGAATAGCAAGAGACGGATGCTTTTACTATCTTAACTTTTAGTTACTATTTGCCGTGGTTTGTTCTTTACTAGGTTTCAGCTATATGCGATTAAACTTACATAGTTCCAATTATAATGAGCTGCATATCCAACCTCTATGTATCATATTGCTAATTTTACAACTTTACCTGATGATGTCGTGGTGTAAGGGGCTAACACGATCGGCCGTTAACCGAAAGGTTGGTGGTTCATAGGCCATCCCAGGGTCAATTTCTTTAAAATGTAATTCAGCTATCATTAAAACCATGATACGGATGATACTTACAAAAAACCCATTTACAGTATCGATCCTTTATGTAATGCTACCGCTGCAACCCGGATCATTTTCTTAAATCCTGGATCACAAGACATCTTAGTAGCAATCCTTACGCGTGCTCGAGCTTTATTGCGTTCGGTGGCATTTTTATCTCTTTTAAATAAACTTTTCTGATATTTCAGGATGTTAGCTTTATTTTTTGTGTAGTAAAGTTTTCTATTAGTAGAAATTTGGATTGTTCTATTTTGATATTGTTTTTGGTTATTCTTTCTTTTTTTTCACTCGCGTGAGACCATATTTTTTCAAGGTTTAAAATTATTAAGCACACAAAATCCCGTGTCGAGTATCTAAAACCTAGCATAAAACAAAACTAATTTTAAAATTTTCAGGTATTTATCTTGTTTGAATTACAAAATTAGTATTATTGGTTAGACACCATAAATATTTTTGCAGTTTACATAATAAGTTTAGTGATTCTGGACTGAAAAATAAAATAATTGCAATTATGAGACAATAATATGGAATGTACTTTACGAGTTACAAACCAAAAAAAGTTTGGTTCCAGGATACAATAATAAATTTGAACTGAGATGAAAAAAAAATTTCTTCCAGGAGACAAAAAGCAAAACTAATTTTAGAATTTTCATGTATTTTTGTTGTTTAAATTAAAAAATTACTATTACTGATTAGGCATCATAAATATTTTTGCAGTTTACATAATAATTTTAGCGATTAAGCCAAAAAAGAAAATTTTGGTTCCAGGAGTTTCGGTTACTATTGAGACAAGTAGCTATTATTACTATAGAGTTCATTACATGGACTGTTTTATTGCTTCAAAATTCAAATATCTTTGAAAAGACTGCAGTATGAAAATACATCAAAAATGCAATTTTTTTGACAAAATTGATTCTACTTTAAAAAGTATTTTATTTTTAAATACAAAAGTGACTAGATGTTGCAATTTCCTTTAAAATGAGCTATTATACAGCTCTCTATGATTTTCCAGTGCCCAGCTAGCTGAGCAGAAAGAAAAAGCGGAAAGAAAAAAATATCCCGTTTGTGGAGAATAACGTGGTAAAAGTCAATTTTCTTGATTTTCAAGCCAATATATTTTCTTTGTTATTCAAGCCAAAGGGCGGTAAGTTTCCTTTCTAGAGGATTCGGACAAGGCGGTTCTAATGGTGTACTTTTTGTTTTGATCTGACTCTGTTTTTAGGAGTTGGGGGGTTTTATATTTCTTGACATTGGAGGTGATCGTCTCTTACTAGGTTGCTAGCTACCGCTGCAACCCGGATCAAAATTCAAATATCTTTGAAAAGACTGCAGTATGAAAATACATCAAAAATGCAATTTTTTTGACAAAATTGATTCTACTTTAAAAAGTATTTTATTTTTAAATACAAAAGTGACTAGATGTTGCAATTTCCTTTAAAATGAGCTATTATACAGCTCTCTATGATTTTCCAGTGCCCAGCTAGCTGAGCAGAAAGAAAAAGCGGAAAGAAAAAAATATCCCGTTTGTGGAGAATAACGTGGTAAAAGTCAATTTTCTTGATTTTCAAGCCAATATATTTTCTTTGTTATTCAAGCCAAAGGGAGGTAAGTTTCCTTTATAGAGGATTCGGACAAGGCGGTTCTAATGGTGTACTTTTTGTTTTGATCTGACTCTTTTTTAGGAGTTGGGGGGTTTTATATTTCTTGACATTGGAGGTGATCGTCTCTTACTAGGTTGCTAGCTACCGCTGCAACCCGGATAGCTGTCACCCAGCAGGCTTGAGTTCAATTTCCGTACGGGAAATTTTTACTTATGATGATTTCTTAAGGAACATAATTAAAATTTCTTAATGTAATAAAAATAATTTGTTTTAATTACAAAAGGTTTTTAACCCAATTAATTCCCTTTAAAATGAGCCATTGAACAACTCTCTACGATGTTCCAGTGCCATGCTATCTGTTGAATTACTAACCTATACTATAATTAAGTGGCGTATAAAATTTAGTATAGGCAAGAGGTCGTTCTTTATTATAAAATCTTAACTATAGTGAAGCTGCGCATGCAAGTTAGTATAGGGAAGAGTTTGATCTTTATTATATATGTTTCAGTTAACATGGGCAAAATGTCGTTCTTTATTGTAATTCTATTTTAAAGATAATTTGTTTTAATTAAAAAAAATTTAAACCCCATTAGTTTCCTTTAAAATGAGAAATTGAACAACTCTCTACGATGTTCCAGTGCCAAGCTATCTTTGAAATTACTAACCTATACTATCGTTAAGTGGCGTATAAAATTTAGTATAGGCAAGAGGTCGTTCTTTACTATAAAATTCCTAACCTATACTATAATTAAGTGGCGTATAAGATTTAGTATAGGCAAGAGGTCATTCTTTATTATAATAGACATTGGTTATTGGTTAGACACCATAAATATTTTTGCAGTTTACATAATAAGTTTAGTGATTCTGGACTAAAAACTAAAATAATTGCAATTATGAGACAATAATATGGAATGTACTTTACGGGTTACAAACCAAAAAAAGTTTGGTTCCAGGATACAATAATAAATTTGAACTGAGATGAAAAAAAAATTTCTTCCAGGAGACAAAAAGCAAAACTAATTTTAGAATTTTCATGTATTTTTGTTGTTTAAATTAAAAAATTACTATTACTGATTAGGCATCATAAATATTTTTGCAGTTTACATAATAATTTTAGCGATTAAGCCAAAAAAGAAAATTTTGGTTCCAGGAGTTTCGGTTACTATTGAGACAAGTAGCTATTATTACTATAGAGTTCATTACATGGACTGTTTTATTGCTTCAAAATTCAAATATCTTTGAAAAGACTGCAGTATGAAAATACATCAAAAATGCAATTTTTTTGACAAAATTGATTCTACTTTAAAAAGTATTTTATTTTTAAATACAAAAGTGACTAGATGTTGCAATTTCCTTTAAAATGAGCTATTATACAGCTCTCTATGATTTTCCAGTGCCCAGCTAGCTGAGCAGAAAAAAAAAGCGGAAAGAAAAAAATATCCCGTTTGTGGAGAATAACGTGGTAAAAGTCAATTTTCTTGATTTTCAAGCCAATATATTTTCTTTGTTATTCAAGCCAAAGGGCGGTAAGTTTCCTTTATAGAGGATTCGGACAAGGCGGTTCTAATGGTGTACTTTTTGTTTTGATCTGACTCTGTTTTTAGGAGTTGGGGGGTTTTATATTTCTTGACATTGGAGGTGATCGTCTCTTACTAGGTTGCTAGCTACCGCTGCAACCCGGATTTTCAGGTATTTTTCTAGTTTTAATTAAAAAATTAAAATTATTGCTCAGACCATAAATATTTTTGCAGTTTGCATAAGAACTTTAGCGATTCAGAACTTGCAACTAAAATAAAATGAAATTATCTTCTCGGAATATGAACGTATATATATATTGCATTCACTCATTATGTCATATTTGGTTATAACCTATATACGATTATAACGTCATTATACACGGAAATACAGTTTTTTTTTGTCAAAATTGATACATTTTAAAAATTCTAAGACGGTCCGCCGACGCTGATACTTGCTAAGTGATTTTTAACGTGTTGCAGCGCCTTCAGACAGAAAGCTGCATTTGACAGCTCAGCCTCGTATGACTTTCTGAAATGGATTCGCTATAGATATAGATAATTTTAAATTAAAATTAGACTAAAGAAAGTCTCTTAAGGGAAATTTGGAACTGTCTGTAACGTGGATGTAACATTCCGTTTATTAAACTTTAAAGTTTCACCAAACAAAAATTTTAAATTGCAAAAATATTTGGATGATTCTGTTTCCTAATTCCAAATCTTTTTGGCATAACATTACGATCAAGAAAAATACTACATAAATCCAAAATCAGTCAACAGTTCTAATAAGTGCTACAACGGCAAACAAATTGTTAATGTTGATCACAAATTTCAAATGTTTACTAAAATGGGAATCGTCATAGATAACGGATCAGATATTTGCGAAACTGGATTTTCCGACAATGATACCCCAAAGACTGTGTTTCCAGCTATGATTCGACGTCCAACGCATGCAGGACTTAATATAAACTTAGGCAGCCTTGATTTGTATGTAATTGACGATGCTCAAGCGAAAAGGGGAATTTTGTAGTCTTAAGTATCCTGTTAAGCATGGGATAGTCACAAATTTGGATTTTATACCTCCAAGACACAGAAATCCTGATAAATCTTTGTTCATTAGTAGAGGCTTCATTTTCCAATGTACTTTTTGGGATGAACTTAACATGAGTATGTACAGCTTTCCTTTTGAAAATTATAAACCAAAGAATACCCAAATGAAGCCGATAGTTTTGGACAAAGACAAGATCTTTGATGAAGAGCGAAAAAGACTCAGTCATACGTTCAAGGCTTTTGTTGCAGAAATGAATGATGGTGTCGAGGAGAGAAGAATTAAGGCCATGACTCGTGCCGAAGAAATAAAGAAGCTTTTGGACCCTAGCATTGGAAAGCTGAGATTGGAAACAACGGAAACAGAACTACGTATTGGTTTTCTTAAGGCAATAGAAAAATATGATGATAATTTTATCAAATTATTTACAGATGGTTCTTTCAGATTGAATAAAGGCAGTGGATGTGCGGTGGCAGTTCCTCACCGTTCAGAAGTAATATGTATAAGAACTGAAAGTGAAAATTGTACTCAAGCTGAATACGAAGGACTGTTAAGAGCCTTGGAGGTAATTTTAAACCAGTATTGGCGATCTCAAGACTCGGTGGTTATTTGTACCGATTGTCTCAGCTGTTTAGATTCTATAGTAAGCATAAAAGCTCCCAAGAAACAGGGACTGGTACGGCGACTTCAAGACACAGTTATTAGAGCCTCAAAACAGGTTAAAATCTTAAGGATTTTGTGGGTACCAGGACACATAGGAATCCGGGACAATGAGCTGGCAGATCTGGGCGCTAATTATGCAGCTACAAGAATGAAAAATAAACGGGAAATTATTCAATATGATCGCATGGGTTCAATTAGCTCCTTGGTAGTTAAAAATCTTGTTAAAACTCAACATTTGCTTCAAAACTCTGGGAACACAAATTCAAGAAAACGAAAAAGAGAAACTGATGATTTTGAAAAATTTATGACAAAAAGAAATAAATATACAAGTCAAAATTTGCTCCCAAACTCTGCGAATTTAAATCCAAGAAAACGGAAAAGAGATACACGTGATTTCAGAGAATTTTTGTCAAAAACAAAAAATATAGATACTACAGCCGAAGGCTGTAAGTCCGAAATTTGAAAGATGAGTTTTGAAATAATTTAAACCCGACATGTTCATTTAAATTCTTAAGAAAAGATATTTTTTATGCAGTACTGAATAGACCAATAAACACTTACCAAAACAAATAGAAATTACAATAAATAACTGAGTCAAACTAAAAAAGAGCAGAAACGAAGATGAGCAGGGCTGATGCCCCCCATGGCTTTAAAGACCAGATAAAAATTCACATTTGTTAATTATGTAAGTTAATCAATTATGTAAGACACAAAACGGAGGATCTAAATAGTTTTTCTATGATTTCTGTGAAACATAGAATTTGTTTTTTTGTGATTTATTCGGGTCCCTTATGCAAGGTCTACGAGTTATGCAAAGGCCGCCCAATGAATTATATATACAATTCTGGCTGTATTTATTAAAAAAATTATTTTTATTTTTCTTGACGATGGAGAGATGCAATGCAGCAGAAACGTACAATAGAAGGCAAAAATTTTGCATTAGAACAGTAATAGAGTCACATGTTAAATGAATATGACCAGGGTGTGGTAATAATTATTTCAAATATCGCATAAATATTACGCTAAATATTATCGCATAATATCGCATAAGTAGTAATACTTACTGACTCTGTTTGGGGATGATTTGGAAGTTGTAGAATCATTGTTGCAGCGATAGCTGTAATCTTGTAAAGGACGAACCTTGACCCATAGTAAACCAAAATTTATTATTTTGACAGCAAATCGGGTCGAAACAAAAATTAAACTGCTGGAATCGCCATGGCTGAAAACCTTTTACATGAAACTTGCAGTTCTCTAACTTGAACAACACTTGAGCAATACTAACTTGAACAATAAGGAAAATCCGCTTTTTTGTATAGGCAGCACTGATGTGTCCACTGTTGTCCATTTTTTTCCTCTGCCGCTAGCTGGATATTAGCAAATCATATCGAACTGTTTAAGGGCTCATTTTGAAGGAAACTGCTACATTTAGTGCCTTTTATAGGTAAAAAAAATCACAATATTTAGCATAAAATCAAAGACAAAATCTTGCATTTTCGTATATAAGATGATGAATAGCGTCACACCAGTAGTTACAGTAGTAGCAGTAGGAGTAGAGTTAATAGTAGTAGTCTTAGCTTTAGTAGCAGTAGTTGTAGGAGTAAAAGCAGTAGTATTATCATGCAAATATTGTCTTTTGGCTAGTTCAACATCCCCCACAACAACCCTTGTAAGTGTTAATTTCACACAAGAAATTGTTCCTAAAATATTGCTGATATGCCATTTAGGCAATCGGCATACCGATAGCAGGTTGTCATCCGTAGTACAGAAATTTTCAGAAATATTCTCTGGAAATTTCACCTTCATACCCTTAGGTAAGGTTATAATAGAAGTCACAGCAGTAGTATTACTACTCCACTTAATACAATTAGCCATTGCTATGATATTATCAGTATGCCCTTTTGATAACCTGTATATTCATATAATTCTTGAAATTTTCACCATAATGCTCTTATAAGTACAAGTAGGTGCAATAGAAGTAGTATTTGGAGCAATAGTAATAATAGTAGCAGAACTATTAAATGCTGCAGTGGTAGTAGTAATAGTAGAACTAGTAAATGTTGCAGTGATAGTAGTATTAGTAGTAGTGTGCCCATATTGCCTTTTGGCCAATTGATCTTCCCCTTCAAGCATCTCTGAAAGTTCCAACTTAATACACAACACAGTTCTTAAGATACGCTATTTTGACAATATAAATGCACACTATGTCTTTTATTAGTTCGAATCTGCCATTAATATTCTCTCAAATCTTACCTTCATAGACTTAGCCTCAATAGAACTATTATCCCAGTAGTTTCGGTGGTAGTAGAAGTAGTTGCAGAGTTAGTGTCGCATTAGTAGTAGTAGTAGCAGTATTAATAGCGGTAGTAACATGTGTATATTGCCTTTTGGTCAGTTCAACTTCAATTCAATAGGTCAAAAAGTAAATCACACATAATACAAAATACTCAGTCCATTTTTGGACGCCTAGAACCACAATCAATATCATTTCAACAAAATACGCAGAGTGGTTACCGCTCCTACTCCCAGACACAACACTACCTTTCATTAATCAAAAACCAAATAACCATTACCTTCCTGCTCCTTTCCCCAGGGGAAGCCACCCCATCATAAATAACCAAAAAAAATCATACTTTAGTTTATTTATATTTTAATCTTAAACTTTTTCTTTATCATACTTAACAATATATATCACACCCTACTTAAACTTTTATTTTGTAATGCCAATAAATGATTTTTTACTCTTTTTTAAGTTAAGCAAGGGAGCTCCTACCTCTCAGCTCTTCCAGGATCAGATTCCATATGTTTGCGCAGGTTATATTTGGAGCGAAATCTGATCTTACAGTCGGGGTGAAGGGTATGTGCTGGTTTGATGACGATCGAGTAGGCAAATTATGACGGTCCAAGATAGGCCGGAATAATGTTTTAAATGAAAATGGCAACTCACCAGCTAGAAACTTAAACACAAAGGTCAATCATGACAGTTGATGCAGGGACTCTACTGACAAATACTCTTCATTTTTTCCAGTGAATATGAGACACTGTCTATAAATAGAATTCAGTTTTTGCAAATGAGGTTTTAAGTTGACTGCCAGATCATTGCACAGTACTGTAAATGAAGCTTTATGAGGGCGTTGTACAGAGGGATAAGTGTTTTCTGCGGCAAGCTGTTCTTCAGTTTTTTTTTGTTTTTATTATTATTCCAAGATTCCAAGGCCTCGCGTTGGCGGCGTTCGGTCGATGTGCCGGCGTAGCACCGGGGTCTAGTTACAATCTAAGATTATGACGTCATTCATCAATCTTGTACATGAAATACAGTTTTTCGTGAAAAATTGATTCTATTTTAAAATTATTTTTGTAAATTACATAACGTTTTTAAATACATCAATTTCCTTTAAAATGAGCCAATAAACAGCTCCCTATGATGTTCCAGTGCCCCGCAAGCTGTAGAGGAAAAAAAGAAAAAAGATGCCCTCGACACAGAATATCGTAGTTCAAGCAACTTTTCAGGATTTTGTTAGTTATTCAAGCCAAGGAGTTGTAAGTTTCCTACACAAGGGTATCGGACAAGGCAATTCTAATAGTATACTTTGTGTTTTGATCTGACTCTATTTATAGGAGTTGTGGGCTATTATATTTCTCAGTATGGGACATGATAGTTTCTTACTAGGTTGCTAGCTACCGCTGCAACCCGGAAAATTATACAAATCAGTCATGTAAAAACATACTGATGTCATTGTAGCTAACATCATAATATTGCATTTACTTTTAGGTCATGTATGGTTACAATATTCGATTATGATGTCATTAATCAATCTTGGTACATGAAAATGCAGTTTTTCGTAGAAAATTTATTTTATTTGAAAATTATTTTTGCTAATTACAAAGTATTTAAATACATGAATTTCTTTTAAAATGAGCCATTAAACAGCTCTCAATGACATTCCAGTTAGACCTCGGCGTCGCACCGGGGGAAAATAGCAGCGCGGGCGCCGCCGATGATTTTTTCGTGCCGCCGCCGGTGAGATGTCGGCGGTTCGCCACCGGCGCGATCAATGTTGACCGGAAACAATAATTTCATCAGTTTTCATCAGTCTCTCAAATCTCAGCTTGAATTTACAACAGATTCGGGCCTACTGATGAGTTAAAAACTTCGCAAGTCGCTGGCTGGACAATGGGTTTCTTCGTTATTCATCAAGAGAAGTAGAAATCTGATAGAAACGAAATGGCTGAGGCGTTTCAGAACCCCTGCATAGTAGTTGAATTAATAGATAATACATTTGCCGTGGAATTCAATAAGATACAAGGAATCGAATTAAAAGGGAACACACACAAAAGCCAAATTAGGCCAGTAACCTATGAGAAACCCAAAAATACCCAAGACAATGAACAAGTCCCAATGGGAGGCCCTGGGTCTATCAAAATATTTCTAGAATTTGATATCAATGTCTTCCGTCTCCACTTTCAATGAAAAAATAATTAGCTTTTTGGCATCACTGCTTTCAATTAAAAAAATTGAGGTATTATCTTTTAAAAATGATAGCCCCCTATCCCCCCCCCATATAGGCAATAATACACAATTTATTTATAAATCATATTTTTGGGGTCACTTCACCTTGTACATAGTCTATAGCTAAAGTTTGTCTCAATAGAAGTTTTTTTTTTGGGGGGGGGGGGGGGAGGGGGTAAAACTTTTTCAGAAAGAAGATTGTTTTCTTTACTCTATCAGGCGTTCAATAATTGTGTATTAAGCATTAAGAAAATATACCTAAAAATAGCAAAACAAAACAAAATTCTACAAACTTACGATTTAGCTGCCGCAACATTCTGTTGCCTATCGATTTCAAAATCCAACTGAACATGTATAGTGTATGCTGTCCGTTCAGCTTAAAAATAAAATTCTTGACAACGAATGATGTAAGAATCTTATAGCAATTGGGAAACTTCATTCGAAATGGTTTAATCTCATCCAACTGTTCGTGGTAACGAACTGTAAGCAAGGAGCAACCCGGCTCAATAGTAACCGAAACTCTAAAAAACGGATACCACTGTTGATCCCAATAGATACACCAAAAGAATCGGATTTTTATGCTGGTTTCAAGAATATAAATTTTATCAAGTTTAGTGTCACCCATCAAAAGTTACGAGCCTGAGAATATTTGCCTTACTTTTGAAAAAGAGAGAAACGCCCCCAAAAGTCATAGAATCTTAATGAAAATCACATTATCATATTCAGCGAATCAGATAACCCTGTTGTAGAGATTTAAAGCTCCTATATGCGAAAATGTGGAATTTTGTATTTCTTTTCTGCTAGAAGAACGATCACAGATGCATGTTTATTTGTTGGTTGTTTTTTTCTTGCCAGGGGTGATCGTATCGACCCAGCGGTCCTACAATATCGCGAGAGGGCTCATTCGAACGGAAATCAAAAGTTCTGGTGCCCTTTTAAATGACCAAAAAACTTGGAGGGCAACTATGCCCCCTCCTACGCTCATTTTTTCTCAAAGTCACCAGATCAAAATTTTGAGATTGCCATTTTGTTCAGCATAGTCAAAAAATCTAATAACTATGTCTTTAGGTGTGAAATGACCCGCCACAATCTAGAGGGGAAGGGCCGAAAGTTGTTAATTTTGCCTTTTGTTTACATATAGTATTTGTTATTGGGAAGTATACAGCCATTTTTTTGGGGGGGGGGGGGTTGTTCTTGGGGTGGATTTCTAAGGGTAGAATCTTTCTTTGGGAAGAAAATTTCTGATGAGTGAAATTTTTAGGGGAAATGTTACACTCGGGGGTTTTGACAGAATTACTTTACGAAATTCTTTTTAATTGTCTTACATTCTCTTTGCCAAATTTTTTATACGGAGATTTTCCGGGGGAATTATCCGGGGGCTTTTCTGGCACGTTTTGTTTTCTGGGAAATAATTTCCACGCAAGGGGGCATTTCTGGAGTGATCGAGAAACCAATTGGAGATTAAAGTCTTATCCAATGATAAATGCTAAGGAGAATTTTTCAGGGTGAATCATCCACAAGCAATTTTACAGAGAAGGGGAGGGGGATTCTCAGCGAGGAAGGAGCTGTCTGGGGGAATTTGAAGGAAGGGAGGGGGGTGGGTGCACTTCACGTTGGAGGAAATTTCCATGGAGGAGTTTTTTGTGAGGGGTAGGGGTATATTTCATAGAGGGTGAGCCAGATTTACCGGCATTATTTGAAAAACGAACAGAAATTTGCCATATATGAAGGGTTCCCTCCTCCTGAATACCTTATTCTTACGATAACGTTTGGCTGTTTACTAAAATTAAAACACAAGGACTGTTTAATTAGAATAAGAAGCTTTTTTAAAAATGCTAATAGCTTTAGCGTAAAGAGCGAGGTATTGAGGAAGGGTCGACCCTTCATATCCGGAATAAATCTGCCAAAATTAATATAAAAATTGTGTTTTAATTTTTCGTACACGGTAAGCGAAAATCGAACCTGCATTAGTTGAAAAACGTTCAGAAATTAAATAAAAAACAAGTTTATTTTTAACTGAAAGTAAGGAGCAACATTAAAACTTAAAATGAACAGCATTTATTCCGTATATAAAAGGGGCTGTCCCCTCCACAGCGTCTCGCTGTTTACGCTTAAGTTTGACTCTTTATCACCACTCTACTTTTTAAAACAATAAAACACTTTAGCGTGAAGAGCGAGGCGTTGAGGAGGGGACAACCTCTTTCATATACGGAATAATTGCTGTTCGTTTTAATGTCGCTTCTTACTTTCAATTAAAAAAATTAGTTTTTTTTTATTTAATTTCATAAAGACAATACTTTTGTCAACATATGAAGAACCGTGTATACTGCAATTGTATCTGTCTGGTTTATATGCAAAGTAATACAAGGGACGAAAATTGACGAACAAGAGAGTAGTAAAGAATTATTGTATACTAAGTAATATTTGGCAGGGAGAGTCACTAGTGAAAAATCACTAGGGGTGGCACCGTGATTGGGTGATTTTCGGGGATTCGGGGAACCAAATCTTTTTTCGGGGTGACACATAGATTTTCGGGGAAATCCCCGAAAATTCGGGGATAGTGCAAGCCTTGCCTGATTTCTAATCAGGAAAATCGAAACACTTACCCACACGAGAAAAGAAAAGCTCCGACTTTGCGATTGACGCAATAAAGAATTGCTTCAAAATTAATTCAAAGGCAGCCGAACGCGCGCCGCCTCTACCGGCGGCGTTGCGACACTTCGTCGGCAGTCAACCGAGCTTCTCGTTGGCGGCGTACGGTCGATGCGCCGGTGCATAATTCTAGCACCCCTTTAGCTGACGAGAAATATCGGAAAAAAGATGACGTAGATGCAGAATAACGCAGTTCAAGCAACTTATCTTGTTTTTCAAGCCGATGGATGTTCCTCGTTATTCAAGCCAAGGTGCTATAAGTTTACTACATAGGGGTTTCGGACAAGGCAAGTTTGTTTTTCGATCTGACTCTATTTTTCGGGGATATGGGCTATTGTATTTCTTAGTATTGAACGCGATCGTCTCTTACTAGGGTGCTGGCTACCGCTACAACTCGGATAACTATGTAACCCCCTCCGCTCCAAAGCAAAAGGTCCTGGTGCCCTCTCTCCCTGAAAAAAATCCTGGTAGAATTCTTGATCAGAATCCTGAAGTAGACCCGACCTTTAGAATAACGTCAAAAATTTGTTACTGTCAATATCTCTTATTCGACAGATAAATTTTAGCTCCTTAGTTTTACAGAATTTGTCTCTCAACATGAAAAGAATTAATAAAAATGACTGTAATTAGGTATCCAATTAAAACACTGACATCCCTTAATATTTTGAATTAACACAGACACTAAGTCCAATGGACATGCTAAGAAATACTGAATTTCCCCTTGAACTAAAAATTCAGTAGATGCGTTCATGACAAACACAGATACCTCTAACACATAAAGAAATTAATTGTGTCTGACTCTGATGGCAACCGGAGAGCTATATGGTAGGCTTTAATAGTATCTAATTGGTTTTGAGTTCGAAATTGAAATAGAGAAGGCAGGAATGTGTGCTCTCTCCTGAGCTTTTCAATTTTGTCATACATTAGACTGTTCAAATAGAAATGCAGGATTGCCACAGAGTGAAGCATCAGCCCCAAACTTACAGCCTCGGGTTTTAGCTATGCCGACGACGTTTCATTGTTTAAGAAGCACAGGAAGAGCTCGAAAAAGTATCTCTAACAGCTGTTCTCATGGAACTGAGGACCAGCAATAAAAAACAAAAATTGTGACCAAGACCTACCGTACCCACTCCCTTCGCTAGAGTATTGCCAGACATATCTAACTGATAATTTCAAATAACTAGATATCAATCCTAGATATTAACAGGGAATGTGGTTCTGAAACGCCTAACAGCATCCCCCGCTCTATCCTCTATGGATGCGAAACACGGACAATAATTGACCTTGGAATCCAAGCCCTCAATTTTTTCCCAATAGACCGTAGAATCACGCAACGCATTCTTCGATTGAATCTCCGTGAATGAGGGAGAAATGAAAGTAGAAGACAACAATGCTAGCAGAAATATAACTCTTGTACCATCATTCCCCCATTGTCACTCTTGATTCGGGCATGACTCTCAAAGACCCTCGATATCTTGGTTTCAAACAAACTTTGACACAAGGGGCCTGTATGGGAAAATCCTGTGAAGACACAATTCTTGTTCAATACCATCAAAGTGGTCTTAGCACCAATGGAAGCGCTTGGAATTGTCTCTTCCAGGACCGTAATCAACAGAATTCAACTACCTGTCCTCTCCTAGCGATAGGGAAAGCTGCAAATCGGCTCGTGTCGTGAAACAAGTAGGTACATAGCTCCTAATTGTAACATCAATGGGGTCTTGTCCAATTTAATGTGAACCATCGTTGAAGCTCAGCTTAAAAGTACCATTAGCTAACATGCTGGTATCATTCCGTCCAAAACGAAAGGTTTTATTCCAAATTTCTATAATTTTACTGGAAGAAAATAATTCTTCGTGGCAACAGTGTTTTGTGGAATTTAAATGCAGAATATATGCAAAGATTGCAGAGTGTGACTGAATAGCATAGCTTCATTTTGACAAATAGTACATAATGTGTAATCTTGGTTGGTCTCTTCTCCCCATCACGAATCAAATATGCCTCTGCACTTGCAACCAGAGGATAAAGATTTACCAGAGGCATTTAATCATTTTTGAAAGAGTATGAGATAAACCCTTTCGTTATCGAAATTAGAAACTAAAACGCAAAGAAAGATTTTGTCACTTTGTCCTTGGGCTTCTCAATGAATTTGGATCTATTTAGAGTTTTCAGAACAATAAAAAATAGGGTGGACGGTCAATCAGCTGAAAATTGAGTAGAAAACGTCAAATAAAGAGGCAAGGAAAAGGGTAAATCGTATGAGACCTTAAAATTAACTGAGAAAGTCTGAGAGGGACCCAATCAAAGACTGTGATTTTAAAGAATTTAAAATAAATATTTGTAGTAATAAATCTTCATTAGTAGACAAACAGATAAACTTAAGGCTTCTTAATTTCACAGAATATGTCTTTCAACATACAAAAATCTTAGACAGCACATTAAAGCACGAATTTGGCTCCATGAGCCCATTTTAGGCTATATTTATTGCAGTTGGCTATATATTTTTTTGCAGCAAGGCACTTTGCATGGGAGGAGAGTAAGTAAAGAGGGAGGCTTTGCATAGATTGGGATGGAGGAGGAGCGTACATAGCTGAGTTGGGCTCAGGCGGCTTGGTGTTACAGTGAGTTTTTAAGAATAGTAGTAGGTATCTGCGCTCATTAATTACGACTTGACCTGTCCTTGGATATTTTATGGATACTCTGTTTTCAGATGATTTTTCTTGGTACCAGTCAATTATCTAAGTCAAATACCACTTTCAAATGCAAGTTTGTTGTACTATAAATAAAGATTTTAATTATTTTTCTGATTCTTCTTCTACTATTAAAATTGTCGAACTCTTATTTCTCATTTTTAAGTTCAGTTGTACAACTTTTTTCAATAAATCCCCTCGTAATAAAAAAAACTTGTAGATAACACCAACTCGTTATGGCATGGGATTATGCTGTTGATTATAAATAACATTTAATTAAAATAATTATTAACACTAAAAGCCTAGGATGCTTAAAATAGTTTACTTAACGCAGAAAAAAATGTAGATACATGACCTGAAAAAAGAAAAAGTTTGCCTATGGCTGGTTTTAACTACCATTTAATTTTAGTGATAACTGAAGAACAACATTGAAATTAATGTAAAAGTAAAAAACATCTAGTTACTTCCAAGACACAATCTTCAGAAGAAGAAGAAGATTTCAAGTGAGCTCTTTTCTGCTCTTGTGACTGTTGGCAGATAGCAAGATATTACCACAAGGAATGGAAAAAAGGACGAATCAAGAAATATAATAAGCCCGAAATGGATTTTTTTCATATTCAAATCCTGGGTGGACAAAATTTCCCAGCAAAAAGCTCTGATACAACCGTAACCCAAAGAGCTAATATAAAAGCTATGTATGCTATACCAACATCATAACCATTTGGCAACTGATACGGCTCACCACCAATTTCAGACATTGAAAAGCCAAGTGGGAAAAGGACAGCAGCTAGGCAGAACATGACCACTAAAAGAAAGAAATCACTCTCATTATAATTACAAGGTGAGTTTTTCTCAGCAAAACTACTTCTAAAATTTACATGAATATTACCTGGATTCCAAGCAATTAAACCCGGGAAAATGGAGTAAAAAAAAAACATTAGGCAAAAATAAAACCAGATAAAAGGGTAGCATCTAGTTTTTGACTTATGGTTTAGTGAATATTCAAGACAGAATTAGTTATGATTATTTAATAATGGATTACTCTATCTTCTTCAGTGTTGTCAATCCACAAAAATTGAGAGCAGGGGGAGGCACATTCTTCAAATATGTGGGGGATGAATTTCTAGTTTTTTTTCGATTTTTAAAGTGAAAATGCCAAACAAAAACATATTCAATGAAAACGCACAAAAAATATTGTTTTTCAAATTCTAAGATACAAATATCCTGTACTCCCTTCATTTCACACCACTGATTTTAATATGTTGACAGGATGTTGAACCAGAACATTTTTCACAACTTTGCCCAGACATTAAAAAAGCAAAAAAAAATCCAGACATCAGTTATTGTTTTGAATGAAAAAACAGCATTCGATAAAATGAAAAACGGCATTGGCGACAATCTGTAATGGCCTGTAATGGGTGTAATATCACTTAAAGCACCAAAGGCTTAAAGTGGATCACTTTCTTAAGTATTTGACAGCATCATGCCACTGGATTGGCTATAGTCAAATACTTTTATGTTACTCATCCCCCTCCCCCCTTCTCAGTAATGTAAATAATGAAAGATCTACCAAAAACCATTCTGCGAATAGACTCATTCCTGATTTTGCAGAACATGCAACTTCAATTTTGCCAAGAGTATGACATGCTTGCATATCAGAGTGTAAATAGCACTGCAAGCCCCAATTTTGGACTATAAGTGCCAAGCATATAAAGTACAATGAAAAAGGTGAGCACTTGTGGTTCTACTGCTTTTCAATATAATGTCAAGTCAGACAGATTCTACCAGCATATATCCGGTGAGCATCTTAGATTTTGGAAAAATAAATAAACACATAGATTATTCCTACTAATACATTCCAAGGAGGTATAGTGAGAATTCACCAGTTATGGCATTTTAAAGAGAACATAACAAAATAATAATGAATAAACAATATAGTTTCAAAAAAGAAAACATCACATTTCAAAATTTATATATTTTCTTGAGCATTTAGTTTAGTTGGTTTTCTCTTTTTCCGTGTAAGTAATGAATTACTCCTTAACCAAATGCATTTAAAATTACTAATCAGAAAATTAAAATCAAGGGGAGGGGGGCTTTCTTCAAAACTTTTATGACACAAATTGCTATGTGGTCCATGTCCAGTATATCTCTTTAAATAAGACTTTGATCCATGAAGAAGAGGGTTTGTAGAATGAAGGATACTGAAAGACTTAAGAAAATCTAGCTTTTGCCATAAAAACATACAGAAGGACTGCATGGGACTGCCATTACTTCCCCTCCCCCTTAAGGGAACACACATATAGAATATTAGCAGGATACACATTTTTTGCATAAATTTAGGCTAATGGATTTTTCAGAAAAAAATAAATAAATAAAATAACAAAACATAACAAAATATATAACAAAACAGCTTCATCTTTAAGATTCTCCATCTGGGAAAATTTCTGAAAAGTCCTATTCCTTGTTAGACAATTAACAAAATGCTTTTGACCAAGGGAAGTTGAATGTTTCATCATCTTGAAGCATGCAAAACAAAATACATGTCCTATATAATAAAAGATGGATAAAAAAAAAAATAAACTGTCCTCCCTAAAAAAAAAAAAATAAAAAAAAAAAAAAAAATGCAAAAGCAAAATTACTCACTTGCCAAGAATCCTAGCCACCGGGCATATATAACTAGTGTTGGTCTTGACTGAGCAACAAATAATAGTGTTATTGTTGCTGTTATGAAAACAATCCCTAACATGATCAAAACTAGCGTTATAAGCCATTCTGAAGCCAATATTGCAGAAAAGCATGTTTTGTTTCTGCCACTTAATGTAAAGCAGGTTTGAATAAGGCCAAGAGAGGTGTCTCCTGGAAGAAAAGAATGATTAATTTGTAGAGGGTTTGAAGCTTTGAATCAGTATCAATTCAAAAATCAGTTAGTCTGCTTTGTACTAGGGGGGGACCAAAGGATAGTTTTCCTGTAAGAGGGCCAGAAGAACAAAAAAAAAAGTATTTAGGTAAAAAACTATCCAACATGCTTTAAAACAAAAATGGAGTCTTATAACTGATAGTGTTTTTTGGGATTGTTAAAGTTCAAAGTGTATTTATAAATTGAACAAAGTACACTCTAGAAGTGAAGTTAGGTTAATCCTAATGAAATATAACCTTCATATAACCTTTAGTTCATATAATAATATAATTTGACCTATATATTTGTACATTACTGGGTGGGATGGCAACGGGGGAGGGGGGTAAAGTATTTGGACAGCGCCCCTAACCTAACATAACTTAAACTACCTCCCCCCTAATGTTCAAATATATACCCCGAATTATACACGTCCCATGCATTCTATCACCAGTACCTTGTTGTTGTTGTTGCTATGAAACTGGTCTTTGGAGATCTAACCTAAGTTTAATTCTTGAGTGTGTTTTATTTAATGAAAAATTACTGGAAGAAAATCCTCAAGTTTTCTAAGATTTGGGACATCTTAAACCAGGAAAGAATTTCTATCCCACAATCACCCTGGATGTGAAAAATGCTTAATCTCTCATCATTGTTATACTCATAACTGCAAAAAATGACTGAATGATACAAAAACATAGTTGAATAATACAAATGTCTAACATGCAAATTCAGTTTATACAAGACTAAACTTAGTTTATGATTAGATTTACAATCTGAACTACAGCCAGGAGATAATTTCACATACCCACCTCCTAGGCAATGACTTTTCAAGATCTACAGTCTAAAAGAAGCATACTCTAAAAAAAGGTAAAGAATATGGCACTGCACTTTGCAGTCCCTACTGACAGTGCTGATCTCTGTTTCATGGCCCTTCAGTCAGGAAGTGCAATGGGGGGAGGTAGCCATCCTGTGCTTTCGCAAACCCTTCCTGGTTTACCTTCACCAGATTTCTCTGGGTGCCCATTTAGAGCTGGGTCGACTCTGGCTGAGCTTACAGAGTCTAGCTACAGACCTCCATTCCAAATAAATAACCAGCAACACTAGGACTTGAACCACTGTCCTAATGGACAAAGGATTTCAAGTCTGGAATGCTAACCACTTGGCTAGGACAGATGTACTTGGCTAGCATACCCCATAAAGGACAGGCCTTATAAGCAGGGAACATGTTGAGGAAAACCCTATCTATCTCATAATATCAGAGAGACAAAAGAAGAAGAAAACATAAAAAATAAAACAAAACAAAAAAATCAAACCAGTCTATACATGTATGCATATCAACTCTCAAATAAACAAACCCTATGGGCTTAATTTTGTTTTGCTTTTTTCCTCACATAACTTCACTTATAAACAAACCTTATCACATAACCTCCAAAATGAATGTTAAATTTGGATTCAGGGTGCAATTCTGACTATACAGGTAAGTTTGAACTTTGGTGAATCTCATATATATTTGGCTTTTTTCAGCAGGCTTCACCACTAATTTCACAAAACCTATGACCCCTCCACTTTCCCAACCTCCTGTCCCAGCACAGGATGCTCTACCTTATAGTTGAACCAAGCACCATTCTAACAGCCCTGTGTATTGGGCTTTTCAGTTGCATGTAATTTTGAACAGATTTTGACTCTGTAAGACTAAATTTACTGTTCTAAACCTTTATGATGTGTGATTTATTGATATATCATTTATGAATTTCTATTAGATTGATTTGGTAGTGGGTTTGCTGCTTTATATTAATAAATAGCATTGAAATAAGCAGGTCACATAAAGCAAAAGCAAAAATTCAGGATAATTCCAAGTTTTATTACATATAATTCCAAGTCTAATATTATATTGTAACATGAATCTTATGATATTTCAAAACTAGATGAATGTACATATAAAATAAACCTACAATACACACAGACTTGTTACAGTAATTGTAGTTGTATATGTTTTCTCTTCCAATTATCAACAGTGCAAGTGAAGATAATCCTTCTTGCTTCATGATGATGTGGCAGTATGTCTTCAACCATCAAAGGTAAGAAAAAGGTCTTTCACGCAGTGCAGAATTCAGAGGAATGGTGAATTACTGTTTAAATAGGTCAAATATCAGGGGAAACACAGATTTCAAGCATTTTTCAGCAAAAACAGATGCTCTTTCTAGAATGTTTTGTTTTTTATATCCTCAACTCTGTATAAACACTGTAGGTCAGACATGCAGCATTCAAAATCAATCTTATAGCATTTACACACAAAGCTTACACTGTCTTTGTTCATTTTATTGTACCTAGCATTATGCTTAAGTTGTTCAAAATGTCCAAACTGTTCTCTTACAGCCTACTTTCAATCTCTGTAGTTAGATAATCAATAACAAGATACAACACAGTATTTTATTTTTTTTAAACTCTTGTGCTGTCTCATATGGAAGTATTGTACCCCTACCTTATTTCACTGGAACTTTACATTTCCAGAACAATTCAGGACCTCTAAAACCACATTTATTAGCTAATTCTAAGCTGTGAAGGCAATTATAAGGTGCCATATGACACTGACAACATGTACTTCTGCCAAAAAAAACCTACTTTTTTAACCTAATATTTGTCTTTGATATCTTAAATATTTAATATGTTCTGTATTTGATGGGTTGAAACAAGAATAATGCATGGCAAAATACACAGGAAATATATAATATGGGTTATATATTTGTATACTAGGGGGGATGTGTGGGTAAACTATGGTGCAGCTGCAGTCAAAATGTGTTAACTACAATTATTCTGTACATTATTAAGTAGGTCTAAGAATTGTTTTTTAACATATTTCCTTCTCAACTACCTCAATTCTATACTTAGAAAAAAATTAAGGAGGGGGGGCAATTTTTTCTTCTTTTTTCCATGAGAATACCAATAAAAATTTATTTTTTGAAATCAAGGGATGGGGGGAAATCCAGGAGGCAAATACCCCCCCCCCCATGATTGGCACCACTGGAACTAGTTTCAATAGCAACAAATGTGTAACACTATTCAATACTTGGAATTTTAGGTTCTTAGATCTCTGTAGGTCTGAATTCCTTTGGTGTACTGCCCTATGGGAGAGCCTAAACCAAGTATCAAATAATTGCTTAATCTAGATTAAAAAACAAAATTAACATACCATAGTCTAGTTCAAATATTGAAAACAGTGAAACTTGTTTCTCACTATAATGTATTTCAAGCACTAGACCGGCCAACAACAGCAAAATTCTCCCTGGTTGATGTTATGCTGAACTTGTATAAGAAGTAGATGACCTATTTCCTTGATGATAAGACTTAGGCTACAGGGCAGTATGTTTAAATAAATATTAATGAAGAAGCATAATGGACCCCTATTTTTGTGTTTTACATTAAAAATGAGCTGGGATTAATTAAAAAAAATTTATCTGGTCAAAGTAAAGAGCAAATTTGAAGCTTAAAACAGTAAATTTGCAGGTGGCACAACAGTTTAGCTAGGATGAAAGTGAAAACATCATTTGACGCCTTTTTTTATGCTCTTTTATAATTCAATAATTGCTTATATTGCAATTTGCATCTTGAGCCCTTAAAGGGACCCAAGATATTTCATTTTTGTAACCACACAAAAAAGTTATCAACAGTAGTTAAGTTAGTGAAAACTTGTTAAAACATATCACTAGTTTATGAATAAGTTGTTCAAGAGTAATATATTCCAAAAATACTTTTTATATTAATTCAAACCTTATTTATTGAGCAACAAAAATATAAATCATTTTCCTAATGTTTCAAGTTTTTCAAATGCCTTCAACAAAAATAGCACTGATTTTTGTAATTCAAAACTTTGCTGTCAACAATTCAGAGTATACATTTACACATTAGGGGGTGGGGTGGGTAAAAATTATGGTAACTTTGCAGTGGATCATATAATTTAGCTAGGATGAAAGTGAAAACATCATTTGATGCTTTTTCATAATTCATATAAAATACCTTCAGGTATTTTGAGCCCCTTTAAGGGCTCAAGATGCAATTTTCAACAGATGTGATTATTGAATTATGACAGAGCATAGAAAAGGCATCAAATGATGTATTCACTTTCATCCTAGCATAGCTAAATTATTCTTCCACCTGCAAATTTACCCTTAAAGCAAGCAACAGTTTTAAAGTAATGGTATTTGTTTGGCCTTGTGACACCTGATAAGGAGACATGTTAAGAAAACAATTCTTACTTTAAAATATGTATAATGATCCTAGTTCTTATATTATCTAAGGGGAGAACCTTTATCATCAAGTCTTTCCTCTAAAAATCCTCAAAAGAGAGAAAGTTTCCAAAAATCACCACATTGAAAATTCAATGCTTTAAGTCTTTTTAAATTGCCACCTAATAAGTTCTTTTATAGATAGCGTTCATGCCGGTCTTTTTAATATATTTTTTTTTAAAGAGCAGTGGCATAAATAAAAAATATTAATAGCAGTGATAGAAAATCAAAATGTTGTATTTTCAGCAAAAAACCAAAAATACAAAATATGCACGGCATTGAAAAGAAATGAAACAATATAAAAAAAATTATATAAAAAATCCGTTGATTTTGAATTGAAGTTATCAGGTTAGGTTACAAAAGATGCACAGAATTTCTATAATTTCAATTTACCACTACTTTTTCTTTAAACCCGTTTTTTGACACACGTGCTAAATGCTATCTATAAAATAACTTATTTGGTAGCAGTTTATAGCGGCAATTTCAAAAGACTTAAGCATTGAATTTTCAATGTGGTGATTTTTGGAAAATTTCTCTCTTTCGTGGATTTTTAGAGGAAAGACTTGATGACAAAGGTTCTCCCGTTGGATAATATAAGAACTAGGATCATTATACATATTTTAAAGTAAGAATTGTTTTCTTAACATGTCTCCTTATCAGGTGTCACAAGGCTAAACAAATACCATTACTTTAGGAATTATAGTTTTGTCTCCAAAATATTGGGGACAACCCCCCCCCCTTCCACTAAAAAATGCCACTGCAGGCAAGTTTATTTCTTAGCTACCTGAATAGCCTAGTCTATGCATACCTACAAACATTACCTGGAACATGTTCATAAATAAAAGCAATGCATAAACAGATGTAAAAAAACAAGAGAATATATTAATTAGGGCTATATAGAGCCTAGGATCATTGTGGTGTGGAATATTTGTAAGTGAACTGATTATTATGTTTAGAGACAGCACAAAAAGAGGCAATAGGCTAATTAGTGTTATTATCTTGTCCCTATGCAAATAAGAAAACTAGTCTAAATGTTTGTAACTTAAACTTCAAGCCTTCTAGTTGCCAATTTTTACTAGGCCTATGGTTAAACTAGGTAGCCTAGGCTAGGCTATATGCCTAATCCAATGGCTAGAGTACTTTTTTTTAGATTTTAATCTTTTAAGAAGTAAAAGCTTAGTTGTAAATTAAGTCGAGTCTGGCTCATGGTTTAGTCTACCTCCAACTTTTGTCACTATCCAATATGGCATTGCAAGGCTGGCTATTGCAAGAACATCTGCAGTGAGGAATAACAATCCAGGCATCAACAGTAATCTGTCCATGATAAATATTTTAATATAAAATAAAACAAGAGTTTCCTTTATTCTTGTTGATTAAGGTTGCAATTCAATTGCAAAATTCTCCTGACCACGATTTTTAACATTTCTTGATCTCTGGTGAGCCACGGTTTTAATTTCAAATATTAATGCCGCTAGCATCCAGTGATGCCACATCCCTGATATTAGGTAGCGCACCAAGAGAAGCAGAATTCTGCCATCGGCGCATTTTCGATATATATTTTTTTTGGTTGGAGTTTGAAATTCAGGGGAAATTAGATCATGCAGGGATGAGTGCAAAAAAACATCAAAGCATAAGAAATTCAGAGACAACATTACCATGTAGACGCAAATTGTGTGAATTTTGTCTTTCAGAATACTAGACCTCAAAATAGACAGGATTCAGTCTTCATTGATAGATTTTGGGACAAGATTTCGAAATCTGAAGCAGTGAAGCATTTTTCGAGACACTACATGTGTTTTTCTGATCGAAATTTTCTATTCTCAGCCTCTGACTCAAGGCTCCCACTATCCCCGAATTTTCGGGGATTTCCCCGAAAAAACAATTTGGTTCCCCGAATCCCCAAAATTTTCCCAAAAATCATCCAATCACGGTTTTACCCCTAGTGACTATTCCTAGCAAATATTACTTTACGTACCATAATTTTTCAATACTGTCTTGTTCGTTAATTTTCGTCTCCTGTTTTACTTTGCATAAAAACCAGACCATTACAATTAAAGTGTAGATGGTTCTTCAAGTGTTCACAAAAGTATCATTTCCTGAATTTAGACTAAACCATTTCGAATGCAGTATTCTGAATGTTATAAGATTCTTACATTTACATCATTCATGATCAAACAATCTTAACAAGATTAATTAAGAATTATACTTGAAGTTGTTTAATGGAACGTTCAGTTGGATTTTGGGTTTTGAAATTGAAGTTATAAGGAACGAGAATTGTTTTGAAGCCGGATCTTGAGTTAAAATTTTTTTTTCTTTTGCTATTTTTCGTTTTGGACTTACTCTAGGCTATTAATGTTTAATACCTAATGCATGGTACTTTTGTCTTATAGCCACCACTCTCAAGATCTTGTATCGCGAACATAAGACAATAACCAGTCTTCATGATCTTTATACCAGATAATATTAGCTTCGGCTCAATGGGAAACTTCATTGTAGCTATATTTTAGTTAAATATTTAGTTAATATTTTGGTTAGGTTTGTTTAGGATACGTATTTTATATAATGGGGTCTGGACGGCCCCCCTTCCATAATTCTTTGTTGTAGTTTTCATAATTTTGTTGATAAAGTATTATATTTGTATCATCTTTTGTTTTATTTCGTTAGCATTAACCAAACTTCACTTCTCGACAGAATTTGAGTGTGAATTGTCTTTGCCGTAACACATTTTATCCTCAAACGTGTTCACCTTCTACTCTCCTCACAAATATTATTCTGGTCCCTTCACCCACTGTTAGTTAGGCGAAGGAAATTTTACGGAGCGTATTTTCTGCTCAAATTAGGAATAGTCTAGTAAATTTGTTTAAATATTTAGGCATACCTTTACAACTTCTAATGCTTGAACAATTAGTAACCCTGTATGAAGACTAATCCTGAGATAAAAACAAAAGAATTTAAAGAAAATGTGGTATAATCGTATTTTTTCTTAAGAACTATCTCTAGATACAATCTTCTTACCGTAAAATTGCTCTGTAACCCCCTCCCCTCGACCCCTTCTAATGAGGCAAAATTTAGCTTTAGACTATGTACAAACTCGGAGAATAGGGGATTTAAACGGAAGTGACCCCCATAAAATTATTCATAAAAAGGTTACACCACAGCTTAAAGTAAAACTTGGTTATTAGGTTCATATTGTTTTCTTGTGAAGTTTAATACTATTTTCGGACTTATTTATCACAAAATTTTGGTTAATAATGGCAAATGATGGAAGTGAGAAGAAAAGAATAAGTATTTTTTGTATGATTTGTAGCCTATAGCCAACTTCTCTAGGTATTAGATGGACTGCAGACTGCAGTAAGTACTATATTTGGAACATGGATGGTCGTAAGGGTGAAGGTGAATTTTGTCTTTATAATTTATCAATCTAGAAACCGCAAACAATATTTGTTTTTTATTTAAATATAATTAATGAATTACTGAAATTAATTACTTAATCAAAAATTGCTACTGGTATTTACAGTTCACATGCGTTCAGTATTTTTTTAATTGGTAAACAATTTTGACGTTTTTGCCGCAATATCAGCAACAAGGTTTTTCAGCTATGGTTTCCAATCCTGTGCTTTGGCTCTAAAACCTACTCTGTAAAAGGCTTGATTCAGTACCCGGACCCAAGCCCTACTTGAGCCTGAAAACAAAGTTAAAACAAATTTTGGCTCCCAAGTTTTCGCCACGAAGTTCCATTTTGTTTTTCCCGGAAAATTTCCCGAATCTTGAAGACTTGTCCCCGAAAACTTCCCTAATTTTTAAGACTTGTCCCCAAATCTTTAAGATTCGAGAGTGGAAGCCCTGCTTTGGCTTGACAAGAAAGATATTTTCCTCAATTCTCTGGTATGTCAGAGAATTAAATAAAAGCGGGAATTAAAGAAGATCTAAAAAAAAAATACTTGCCAATATCTAATGAGGTATTTAACATTACTTTCTGGCTGATGTGCTGAATTATTCCCTATCAACAATGGAGATTGTGGTTATTGAACTAAAACAAGAAAAAGGTACTCAGTCAGTATACTGGTCTTGTAAAATAGATAAGTTATACAAAAACGTGGAGGTTAAAGGCGCATTTGATAAAGATAACTAATAGATGGGATTTTATAATGAAGAAAAGAAAAGCATAATCCTGGAAGGTCACATCTCTCCAAATTGTCATTTAAGTAAGTAACATCAAATTTTACTTCCTTATACAATGTTTTTATGTCGTTGCAATTCTAAGCTTCAAAAAGATGTAAATTCATCAAAAGAGAGATGTGTCAAAAGAATCGAAAGAGAGATGTATCAGTAGATGCATCGAAAGAATCGGATTTTTATGCTGATTTCAAATATATAAGTTCCGTAAAGTTTAGTCTTACCCATCAAACGTTACTCCCTTGAAAAAAGTTGTTTTATTTTCGAAAAAATGGGGGAAACACCCCCTAAAAGTGATAGAATCTGACTGAAAATCAAACCATCAAATTCAGCGTATCAGAAATCCCTACTGCCGCAGTTTCAAGCTCCTATCTGCAAAAATGTGAAGTTTCGTATTTTTTGCCAGAAGAAAGATCCTGGATACGTGTTTATTTGTTTGTTTTTTTCCCCAGGGGTGATCGTATCGATCCAGTGGTCCTATTATATATCGTGAGCGAGCTCATTCAAACGAAAATTAAAAGTTCTAGCGCCCTTTTTAAGTGACCAAAAAATTGAAGGGCAACTAGTTCCCCTGGCACGCTCATTTTTTCCCAAAGTCACCTGATAAAAATTTTGAGATAAACATTTTGTTCAGCATAGTCAAAAATCTAGTAAATATGTCTTTGAGAATGACTTAATCCCCCACAGTTCCCGAGGTAAGGGCGACAAGTTATGAACTTTGCCCATTGTTTACATTTAGTATTGGTTATTGGGAATTATTAAATTAAAAAAACAAGTTTTTTCAACTGAAAGTAAGAAGCAACATTAAAACTTAAAACCAACAGAAAATATTACGTATATAAGGGGGCTGCCTCTCCTAAATAGCTCACTCTTACACTAAAGTTTTTTTTTAACTTTTCAAAGAGGCTATTATTCTAATTAAACAGCCTTTGTGATTCAGGAGTCATTCCTAAATAAATGGAACAAAAACCAAACTTAGGTTATTTTAAGGTTATTATTAGTTAAAAAAAGTAAAACTAATATACAAATTTCGTTTTAATTATTCGTGTACTAAATATAAACTTGCATTAACTAAAAAACGTTCAGAAATTAAATTAAAAAAACAAGTTTTTTTTAATTTAAAGTAAGGAGTGTCATTAAAACTTAAAAGAACAGAAATTATTCCATATATGAAAGGGGCTGTCCCCTCCTCAACGCCTCACTCTTTACGCTAAATTTTTATATTGTTATAAAAAATAAAGCTGTGAGACAGAGTCAAACTTTTGCGTAAAGAGTGAGGCTTTGAGGAGGGGACAGCCCCTTTCATATAGGGAATAATTTCTGTTCGTTTTAAGTTTTAATGTCGCTCATTACTTTCAGTAAATAAACTTGTCTTTTTTTGTCAAAGATAAGAAATTAGACCGGCCGTTATTAATGCAACTATGTATAAAATTGCAGGCTAAAGACTATGTTCTGAGGTTTTTTGTCGTGAAACAGGAGCCAAAGATATACATATGAGACAAAATTGCACTTGGCAAGGTTCTTCAACAGTTCCGATTGTTAATTGATTTGTGTGTCCCTTTTAATGAACTTCGAATTTGTTTTGTGCATTTTTTAATCAAATACTATATTTATCTTCGTCTAGTATTAAAGATCATTTTCAAAGTTAAACAACACAGAAATAAAATATAAATTTAAGCTCTAAAAAACAGAAAACCCTCTTTCTATGTCGCCCCAAATTTCCTCAAGAGTTTCATTTTCATTGTTTTGTCGTTGTTTTTGTGAAGGTAAATTGCACCAACTTTGAGTTTCAATGAGTTCAGCAGTTCAATGAATTTTGTCATTGTTAATGTAAAGGCAAAATGCGCCCACTTTGCGCCCAATGTTTTTAACATGCGCAAAATCCACACAATGCGCCAATTTGAAAATTCAATGCGCAATCACCTCAAAAAAGTGACCAAATGGCACAAATGCGCACCACTTAGCAACACAGGTAACATCAAAAAACTGCTGGCTACTCCGAACTCTCACAAAAAAGCTTGACTCATTGTACCCATAAAGATAGATACATAAACAGAGGCCATATTCTACAGAATTTAGCTGTTAGATTTGACCTTATACTCAGGGTTACGTAAAATGTTCGAAATGAATGGATGGTATAAATAGTAAAAACTAGTTAGAATCTGTTTCTATTCGTTTTCTTATCTCTACGATTGTGCCCAGCACATACAGGGCCGTTCAAAGGAGGGAGACCAGAGCAAGCTACTCCAGGCACCGTGGCTAGTGCTGTTTTTAGTTTATAGCTAGGAAGGTGTGTTGTAATTAATTTTACGGGCGTCACCAACCCTAGGAACATCCCTGCGCGCAAGACGTGAACTACCAACATTTCGTATTTTCTTTGGTTTATCTATCGATATTAGTAGCCTAGACATTGAAGATCTTTGAAAGAAGACAATAGATATCTTTATCATTGGTAAAAGCTTCCAATTTACTTTTCATGAAGATCAAACCCTTCCACATAGAAAAAGGTTAATGAACAGAAATATACAAATGGTGGAGTAGGAAAAACACAATGAAACAAGACACAATGAAAATAAATTCAAAATTTAAGAATTGACGAGCCTATAGAAATACATTCAGGAAAGTAGAATCAAAATTTATCTGCTTTCGACACGACTCAGTTCTTCCTCGGATACCATCTAAGCGACCTGTGACTCCATATCTGGTCAGTGGTGTTGCTAGTCTAAAGGGGCAGTCGAAGAAGGTATTTCACATATTTGTAAGAATACTTTCTAATATCAGCAATATCATTGATGTGAAAAGCTAACAAGAAGGCAAACGAGCAAGCAAATGCGGAGCTATGAAAGGATTGTAAAAATATCCTAAGATATGGCAACTAATCTTAAATTTCATAGCAACTAAAAGCCCGTAAGCTTTCCTACTCTTTTTCACAAAAAATAAATCTTTCAACAAAGTTAGTGTTCCAAGAAACTTTTTCCTAATTGGTACTCTGTTGATTTTCGAATTCAAATCAAGTTACCATCAATCCATGACTAATTGGAGAAAAACCAAAGACTGATGGTCTATATTAAGTTATGTTACCATGTTCATGAACTAAATGGAACCCCTGAAACAAAGAAACTGGCTCTTGGTCACGGCGATTGAAAACCAGGAATTCAGTTTTACTCTCGTTGAACTTTAGTCTGAAAGGGCCATACTCTTCTGAAAGTACAAGGAAATTTTCTTTTATTCCAGTCTGCGTTGGACTAACGTTGAGAATATCATCAGCATAATTTACTAACGAGACATCAACCCTTCTAAATACACAAGTCAAAAAAGTTTTATGTTAAGGTTCAGTAATGCTATTATTGGACAGTGGTGGAGAAGGCCGAGCTCTGTGATACAATTCTTAACCGGGATTTGTGGAGTAGGTTCATTAACACCAGGTGACACAACAATATTAACTTTAGAATACAAGAACGTGCTGCCGCACTGTCAGCGTTTGAAACTTCAAAACGGTTTGACTTTTTTCCACTGCGTCATCCCAGCCCGCAGCAAAGTGGAAAATACGGGTGAGTAATTATTTTCTAATTTGAATGGTGTTGGCTCTGGTGGAACTTGCGATAGGTTGAGTGAGTTGGAGAGGAGACCCTTGAATTTGTCACAGATTCTTCCATGCATTGATAGAGAGAATGAAAACACTTATGATTATTTTATTAATAATTTCCCACGAACAAATACCTTTCTCCTGGAATGATTATGAGTAAACCAGCAAAGAAGTATCTGAGAACAGCATTTCTAAATTGTTGTAGACTTAGTGTAGTTTAGAAAACATTTCAGCATCACTTCTCGACCATAAGATTGATGTTTTTGGTGCAAGTGAAACGTTTTTAAATGAACAATCTTCCGAGCTAGCTCATATAAATGGGTATAAGTCGTTATTTAAAAATAGAATAGGTAGACACAGAGGAGGGTTGTTTTTTTTTGTAAATGATAGTATACCTATAAGAGAAGTGATTTATTATGATTACGTTTATGAAGAACATCGTTTATGATTACGTTTTGTGGTGTGACTCTATAAACTCAGCCAGAGTCGACCCACCTCTAAATGGGTACCTGGAGAAATCTGGGAAAGTTAAGCAGAAAGGGTGTGTGAGAGCACATGATGGCTGGCCCCCAGCCCCCACTGCACTTCGAGGCTGAAGGGTCACGCCTAGCGCCGTCATACTTACTTACTTATGAAGAAATGTCATTTGAATTTTTTGCTATTGAGCTAGATTTAAGTCCTTCGAAAGTGTTATGTTGCGCCCTATATAGGCCGCCGAGTTTGGCTGCTAAACAATTTGTAGAAAAGTTCGATGAACTTAACTCGCTGATGACCCAAAGAAAATGTAAGTTAATGATGTTGGGTGACTTTAATATTGATATTAGTAATGTACATAGGGATGTGAATTCGATGCTGTGACCTTCAAACGGACCCTCCTCTCCCTAAACCCTCTTCTTTCAGGTCAAGAATACTGGACGCTGCTTCGATTGATAAGCTGAAAAGTTTACCGTCCCAAGTCGACCGGTCTCTCTGCTTAGAATGTGACGACGTGGACAAAGCTACTGAGTACTTCATGAACCAGTTCGAAATAGTACTTAATTAGGCATGTCCTTTATCAAGCCGGCAAGCTAGGCGTTATATTAAACCAAAGAAACCATGGATTACAGATGCTGTTCTGTCCTCTATCGATACCAAAAATAACCTCTTCAGGAAATTCATGGCAGATCCTACACATACAAATCAGGCTAAATCTCGGCAGTACAGAAATTATTTGGCAAAGCTACTGCAACAAGCAAAGCAGTCATACTGTCTTCATGAATTTCAAAATGCTGAAGGGTCCGCAAAACAGACTTGGTTGATTATTAATGAATGCCTTGGGAAAAAGAAAATGAAAAACCTTCCGGAAGAGATATCATAGGCAGCGCGCTAGCGCTGCCTAAGTAAAGAACGATGTGGGCGCAATGTGTTTTTTTTCTCCATACCCGGGCACTTCGTATCGAAGGAGTTGTCGTAGATTTTCGAAAAGGGCTTGTTCGATTGGAAATTGGAGTGGCTAGTTCCCTTTTTAATAGTCGAAAGTGATTTGAGTACAACTAGCCCCCCCACGCCCATCATTCCCCAAAAGCATCCAATCAAAAATGTGAGATGATACTTTAGTTCAGGGTGAATGATTTCCATATAGAAAATATGTTTGTGAGGAGGAAACTTCCTCACAACCCTCAGGGCAGGGGTTTTAAGTTATGCCCTGGGGGCATATAAGGTTTTCAAAGAAGGCGTTGTCGTAGAAACTTCAAAAAAGGCTCATTCGATTGGAAATTCAAAAAGCTAGAGCCCTTTTTAATAGTCGACAGTGATTGGCAGGCAACCCCCCCCCCCCCAAAGGCCATCATTCCCCCAAACGCATCCAATCAAAATTTTGAGATAGCCATTTTGTTCAGCGTATATGATTTCCCGATAGAAAATATGTTTTTGACGAGGACACCCCTCTACAACCCCAGAGGCAAGGGTTTCAAGTTGTGGCCTGGGGGCATATAAGGTTTTTATAGAAGGCGTTGTCGTAGAAACTTCAAGAATGGCTCATTCGATTGGAAATTCAAAGGGATAGTGCCCTTTTTAATAGTCGAAAGTGATTGGAAGGTAACTAGCCCCCCACGCCCATCCTTCCCCCAAAACTCTCTCATCAAAATTTTGAGATAGCCATTTTGTTCAGCGTAATTGATTTCCAGATAGAAAATATATTTTTGAGGAGGACACTCCCCCACAACCCTCGGGGCAAGACTTGTAAGTTATGCCCTGGGGGCATATAAGGTTTTTATAGAAGACGTTGTCGTAGAAACTTCAAAAAAGGCTCATTCGATTGGAAATTCAAAGGGCTAGTGCCCTTTTTAATAGTCGAAAATGATTGCAAGGTAACTAACCCCCCTCTCACGCCCACCTTTTCCCAAAACACATCCAATCAAAATTTTAATATAGCCATTTTGTTCATTGTATTTGACTTCCAGATAAAAAATATATTTTTGAGGATGATACTCCCCCACAACCCTCGGGGCACGGGTTGTAAGTTATGCCCTTGGGGTATATAAGCTTTTTATAGAGGCGTTGACGAAGAAACTTCAAAAATGCTCATTCAAGGTGGAATCCAAAAGACTAGGGTGCTTTTAGAGACTCGAAATTGGCGGATCTGCACCTGATCCCTCTTCCACGCCTAGCTTTTCTCCACACAAACAAATTCAAAATTTTAACAAAGCCATTTTGTCCAAGATAGATTTACGTTCTGGGTACTTGGTTTGTGTGAATGACAACCCCCTCATAGACCTCAGGACAAGGGTTGTAAGTTATGCCCTGGGGGCATATAAAGTTTTTATAAAACACGTTGTCGTAAAAACTTCATAAAGGGCTCACTCGTTTAGAAATTGAAATGGCTTGTGCCTTTTTTAATAATCGAAAGTAATTGGAAGGCAACTAACACCCCATCCACGCCCACCATTTCCTCAAACACATCCGATAGAATTTTGAGATAGCCATTTTGTTCAGTGTATTTGATTTTCAGATAGAAATTATGTTTTCGAGGTGGGCACTCCCCCACAACCCTCAGGGCAAGGGTTTTAAGTTATTCCCTGGGGCCATATAAGATTTTTATAGAAGGCGTTGTCGTAAAAACTTCAAAACAGGCTCATTCGATTGTAAATTCAAAGCACTAGTGCCCTTTTTAATTTTCAAAGGTGATTTGAGGGCATCTAGCCCCCCCCCCTCCACGCCCATCATTCCCCCAAACACATCCAATCTAAATTTTGAGATAGCCATTTTGTTCAGCGTAGGTTAGTTGATTTCCAGATAGCAAATACGTTTTTGAGGAGAACACTCCACAACAACCCTCAGGACAAGGGTTTTAAGCTATGACCTGGGGGCATATAACGTTTATATAGAAGGTGTTGTAGTAGAAACTTTAAAAAAGGCTCATTTGATTGTAAATTCAAAGGGCTAGTGCCCTTTTTAATAGTCGAAAGTGATTGGAAGGTAACTAGCCCCCCACGCCCATCCTTCCCCCAAAACTATCTCATCAAAATTTTGAGATAGTCATTTTGTTCAGGGTAGTTTATTTCCAGATAGAAAATATATTTTTGAGGAGGATACTTCCCCACAACCCTCAGGGCACGGGTTTTAAGTTACGCCCTGGGGCATATAAAGTTTTTACAAAATACGTGGTCGTAGAAACTTCAAAAAAGACTCATTCGATTGGAAATTCAAAGGGCTAGTGCCCTTTTTAATAGTTGAAAGTGATTGGACGGTAACTAACCCCCCTCTCACGCCCACCTTTTCCCCAAAAACATCCAATCAAAATTTTGAGATAGCCATTTTGTTCAGCGTAGTTGATTTCCAGATAGAAAATATGTTTTTGAGGAGGACACTCCCCCACAACCCTCGGGACAAGGGTTGTAAGTTATGCTCTGGGGGTATATAAGGTTTTTACACAACGCGTTGTCGTGAAAACTTAAAAAAAGGCTCATCTGAATTGAAATTCAAAGGGTTAGTGCCCTTTTTAATAGTTGAAAGTGACTGGACGGCACCTAACCCCCTCTAACGCCCACCTTTTCCCCAAGCAAATCTAATCAATATTTTGAGATAGCCATTTTGTTCAACGTAGTTTTAAGTTCTGGAAATTAGGTCTTTGAGGATGACAACCCTCTCACAGTCCTCAGGACAAGGGGTTGTATGTTATGCCCTGGGGGCATATAAAGTTTTTATAGAACGTGTTGTCGTAGAAACTTCATAAAGGGCTCATTCGTTTAGAAATTGAAATGGCTTGTGCCTTTTTTAATAATCGAAAGTAATTGGAAGGCAACTAACACCCCATCCACGCCCACCATTTCCCCAAACACATCCACTGAAAATTTTGAAATAGCCATTTTGTTCAGGGTAGTTGATTTTCAGATAGAAAATATGTTTTTGAGGAGGACACTCCCCCACAACCCTCAGGGCAAGGGTTTTAAGTTATTCCCTGGGGCCATATAAGATTTTTATAGAAGGCGTTGTCGTAAAAACTTCAAAACAGGCTCATTCGATTGTAAATTCAAAGGACTAGTGCCCTTTTTAATTTTCAAAGGTGATTTGAGGGCATCTAGCCCCCCCCCCTCCACGCCCATCATTCCCCCAAACACATCCAATCTAAATTTTGAGATAGCCATTTTCTTCAGCGTAGGCTAGTTGATTTCCAGATAGAAAATATGTTTTTGAGGAGGACACTCCCCCACAACCCTCAGGGCAAGGGTTTTAAGCTATGCCCTGGGGGCATATAAGGTTTTTATAGAAGGTATTGTCGTAGAAACTTCAAAACAGGCCATTCGATTGGAAATTCAAAGGGCTAGTGCCCATTTTAATAGTCGAAAGTGATTGGAGGGCAACTAGCCTCTCCCGTCACACGCCATCATTCCCCCAAACATATCCAATCAAAATTTTGAGATAGCCATTTTGTTCAGCGTAGTTGATTTCCAGTTATAAATATGTTTTTGAGGAGGACACTCCCCCACAGCCCTCAGGGCAAGGGTTTTAAGTTATACCCTGGGGGCATATAAGGCCCATTATTGTCCCAAACACATCCAATCAAAATTTTGAGATAGACATTTTGTCCAGCGTAGTTGAGTTCCAGATAGAAAATATGTTATGCGGAGGACGCTCCCCCACAACCCTCAGGGCAAGGGTTATAAACTATCCCCTGGGGGTATATAAGGTTTTTATTGAAATCTTTGTCGTAGAAACTTGAAAAAAGCCTCATTCGATCTGAAATTCAAAGCGCTAGTACCATTTTTAATAGTCGAAAGTGGTTAGTGATATTTTTTGTTGTTGTTGTTGTTTAGACCAGGGCACTTCGTATCGAAGGAGTTGTCGTGGGAACTCCGAAAGGGGCTCATTCGATTGAAAATAGAAAGGGCTGATGCCCTTTTTAGTAGTCGAAAGTGATTGGAGGGCAACTAATCCCCCACTCCCACGCCCTCCCTCCCATTTGCCCATTATGTTTAAAAACTAAATGTTGCCTTAAGATTAAATCAAAATGCACTTAAATTCCAAATAAGGCATCTTAGCAGTATCCCAAGAACGACTGAAGGTATCATGTTCAAACTTTCGGGGCTACTTCTGCTCTTAAAATTTAACAAAATCAAAATAGCGTAAGTGTATCCAGGCTATCAAAGAAAGTAAGCAGATTTTTTGCGAATGGTATCAAGTTTTCCATTTCAGGTCATCTAGAGGAGGTATGAAACTAAATTCAACAGTACTATTTATGTCCAGATTTTTAAAAGGGTGTATGTTGTTAAAAATTCCTGAAAACTTTTCTCCAGCATACAAATAGAAGGCTAAACTATAAAATCTTAAAAAACGAAAAGATTTAAAGTGTTATTTTCTTTTTCCCTGAAAAGACTATATCAATACAAAACGAACAGAAATTAATTAAAAAAACTTTTTCCACAAAATAAGAAATAAGTTTTTCAAAGAAAAGTAAAGAACTCCATTAAACAAAAAAATGAGCAAAAATAAAATCAAATAATCTACCAAGCGTTTAACTACCACAAATCAGCATCGATAAATAAATGAAACCCAAAACGACCAAAAATCAAGAAGGCACACTTGTGCCTCTATAAAGAGGCGACCCATCACAATGTTAAGCGAAATCCGGGCCTAGCGGTCGCAGAGAGACGGCGGCGATCGCATTTTGTAGCCTAAGCTCAAACTAAGAAACATGCAAAATTTCAACCCCATCCGACTTTATCTTCATGGGGGAAAGTGGGCCGGAAGTTTCAACCCTCCCACCTTAGCCCCTCTTTAACGTTATCCGATCGGGCTGAAATTTAGAGGATACGCTTTCCTAGGGCCTGGGAGCTTATCCTCATATTTTCAGCTTAATCCGATCACTCCTTCCCTGTTTTCCAAAAACCAAATATAGCCACTTAATGTTAATCAAGTTATTTTTTTTATCAGCCACGCCTACAGGCCACAGTTGGCAATGGATCCGCGTGAATGAGGACTCATTCGAAGCGGAATTCGACCTGTTAGGGCATTTTGATATTTTCAGACCGAAAAAAATTATCCTCCGAATTTACATTTACAAAAAACCTCGTTTTCAACAAAAGTACGAAGAACAATAGGGAAATCTTTTAGCAAGACAGTGGAGATAATTTGAATGAATATTTCGGCCCTATGTCCAAGGGCCGCCCTTAGCAAGACAAAAATATATAAAAGAAAAAAGACTCACAACAACATACGACCAATAAAACTAAAAATTAAAAGTTTTTCAAAGCAGTCCTAGCATCCCTACTTCAGCGAAGTTCAACCAGGACTGATATAAAGTGAGTTAAAACAAGTCGATTCAATGAGATGAAAGAAAAATAATTTAAAAACACGTTCTTATTGCTAATACAGCCTTTTCGGCAGCTAACCTCAAAGGTCTTTTTGTGACCAGTTCTGTGTTAATGACGATCGGTTTTTTAAAATATTTTGTAAGATCATTTTTAATTAAATTTTATTCCCAAGTCCCTATTTAAGGAAATATTATTATTAATCTTAAGTCTGATCTCAGTTGATTCTCGGACTACCTGCTTTATGCCTAGGTCATTACTAACAAGGGCGGATTCATCAAAAAGTATATTGCGGCTAGGATTTTCAAAAATATGGCTGCCTAATGCAGAATCAGATGAAACAGCGGAAATATTAGAATTTAGAATTTTGACTAAATCATCTTTATGCTGTTGTATGCGCTTTTCTAAATTCTGGTGTGTTCTACCTACATAATATTTGCCACAATCGCATGGTATTTGATAGACCCCTCTTTGGCGAGTAACTGGGGTTTTATCTTTACCAGAATTTAGAAAATTTATGATTTTAAAATAATTTGTGAATACTACGTACAGATTATTTTTTGTGCAAACTTTTTTAAGATTTGTAGTGATTTTCGGGATGTAGGGGAGGTAAATTATGTTTAAGGGCTTGTCAGAATCTCACATGGTAAACTTATCATTAATTTTACGGGAATGTCTTTTCAGTCTACAGTTAATTACACTATTTATAAATAAAATAGGATATCGATTTCCAAAAAGTATGTCCTTGATAAAGTTTAATTCTACTGTGATGTGGGAATCAGAACAAATGTTTAGGGCACGATCGACGAGGGATATTACGACTGCTCTTTTAACTTGTGGGGGATGGTTTGATTTAAAATGCAAATATCTATTATTTTGTGTTGGTTTTCTATAAATAGTAAAATTGAGTTTATCGAAACTACGAATAACTAACACATCTAGGAATGGGGTTTTATTTGCGATTTCGATTTCTAAAGTAAACTGCAAATTTCTATCGTATGTATTAAGGTCATCTAAAAAACCCTTAAGCTCATTTTCCCAATAGTTCCAGAGTGAAATTAAACTTTATCAAGGACATACATTTTGGAAATGGGTATCCTATTTTATTTATTAATAGTGTAATTAACTGCAGACTGAAAAGACATTCCCGTAAAATTAATGATAGTTTACCATGTGAGATTTCTGACAAGCCCTTAAACATACATTACCTTCCCTACATCTCAAAAATCATTACAAATCTTTAAAAAGTTTGCACAAAAAATAATCTGCATTTTATTAAAATACACATGTATTTTAATTATGTGTGATATTAAAAAATAATCAAAAATAATTTTAGAATCATAAATTTCCTAAATTCTGGTAAAAATAAAACCCCAGTTACTCGCCAAAGAGGGTTCTATCAAATACCATGCGATTGTGGCAAATATTATGTAGGTAGAACACACAAGAATTTAGAAAAGCGCACACAACAGCATAAAGATGATATAGTCAAAGCTCTAAATTCTAATATTTCCGCTGTTTCATTTGATTCTGTATTAGGGAGCCATTTTTTTGAAAATCCTAGCCACAATACACTTTTTGATGAAACCGCCCTTATTAGCAATGACCTAGGCATAAAGCAGGTAGTCCGAGAATCAATTGAAATAGACTTAAGATTAATATTAATATTTCATTAAATAGGGACTTGGGGGAATATACACTAAATGCTCTATACTCGTATTTTTTTTTCTTGCTGAGGACGGCCCTTGGACATAGGGCCGAAATATTCATTCAAATTATCTCCACTGTCTTGCAAAAAGATTTCCCTATTGTTCTTCGTACTTTTGTTGTTTATTGAGCCGGGTCGCTCCTTACTTACAGTTCGTTATCACGAACTATTTGATAGTCATGCTACGATAGATAGAAACTGCTAAAAAAAGAAAGGTACACTAATAATTAGAAGTACGTAACCTTTCATTCCTGAAGAACACTGTCGTATAACAACTAATTCCTAATTAAAACGCCTTCACTTGTCTCCGAATTCTGTTTTCCCAATTCTTTTGACCAAACTTAAGGTAAACTAATTTACAATTGATTTTAACCCCTTAACCAAGAAGATGATCACGCTCTGATGACCTGTTTTACTTGCACGTCCCTCTCCGTTGCACATATTAAACACAATTTTCCGCGCCCTTAAATACGTCAGAAACAAATATTAGGTAAAATAACAGGCAAAAGATACCAGCCCTTCATGACAAAAATGACCAGGGCATTACAGCCCATTGTTACTTATAATTGCCTCCCCTGACTTGAAATTGTCATTTAAAAAGTTTCAACAGATCAAAGAGAGTAGACAACCCCAACGTTACATTATCACTTCCAAGGAAAAAAAAAATCAACTTTTCATATAAGTATTGAAATCACATGAACTTATTACGATTGAATGGCCTTGTAATTTTTTTTGTTAGAACATCTCAACTGCACGCTTTTCATATTCCTAGTTATAGGATTTATGGCAGTTTGCTCTAAATTTTCTGTTGTATATAATTTCTATACAAAATAAATTATATCATTATATTGTATAATATATTAACCATTGATCAAGAGCTACAAGTAGCTCACAGGGATGTTCTTGGAAGATCACGAGGAATTTTCAGACGGATAACATAGTGAATAATCGTATTTGCGCTACTCACCTTAAAAACATGAAACTAATGACCCGTACATCTGCCATTCAGTCAGCGTTCATTTAGGAGTGAGGTTATTCTATTTACCTGGTGTTTTCTGCACTTTGAAATACAAGTGTATCAACTGGGAACAAAGGAAACATTGAACCTCATTACAAAACCGTTCACTATAGCATTGATAAGGATTTACGTACGATTTCTTCCTTAAGGAAAGAGAAGGCAGTGCTACCTAAACCCAAATAAGTGCTCAACAATCTCAATTTTTTTTTTTTGGAAAATTAGACAGCAACAAAGCAGAAACTGATGCATCGTAAATTAATTTTTAACATGACCTTTCATTAAAGAACGACTCCAATCAACGAAAATATTTGGCATTTTGTTCCTAAACAAAAATTTCGACTCAAGGTTGAGTTCAATTGGTGCAATATTTGTCAATCGTGAGTGAACAGCATTAAAATGAAATGTAATATTTGACAAAAATTGGACCTTCATATGCAAGATAATGTAAGACAGATCTTTTGGGAAGGTAAAAAAAAAATGTCAAGGAGGACAAGGACAATCTGACATGGGCCGAATGAATGTTTTACAATAACGTGAGTGAATAGGACTGGGAAATTTTATATTGAGGAGTCGAGTCTTCAAAAACAACGCGACTTGCTTAAAAATAATAAAGTGATTTGTTAAAAGACTTGCCTAAAACATTTAAAAAATAAAACGTTTGCTTGCTTAAAAATAACATCCCCTTCAATAATGGTAGCCGTATTTTCCCGTCACTTCTTCCCGAAACGATTAAAAACATTAAATTTACTAGACACCCTCAGGAGTAAATTCTTATTGAGACTTGCAAATTATTCCATACACATGATTTATAAAAAATTCCCTATTGCACATTTTGTATAGGTTTAGTTTTGTGTATGCTCAATTTCCTTGTGCTGAATATTGCCAAATCGAGTTTTACGTGTGTTCAAATTTACCGGATTAACTTTTGCGTTGGATTTACACGAAACAAATTGGTGCATTTTTACAATCATAATTTTTTTTAGCATGAAGATCCGCTCCGTCAATCAATTAATAATAAGCTGATACTCTTATCAATTAGATTACCACAAATTGTGAGCGTTGAGCCAATACAACCAAAAAATTCTTCACAGTAGATACTGCTTCATAAGAAGATGAACGGGCATGGTAATGGCAGCTCTTGAAAGAGCCTGAAGTCAATGCCTTGCTGCATCTATTAATTTACACTCCGCAGGCAGGGTCATCGATCCTCGTGTTCTCCGTAAAAGAAATATAGTTAGAACAATGTGCTCTTTTCGTCACTTTTCTTCGTTGTTTACTCATAGACTAAATCCATTCGGTAATATATCTATTCATTTTATGAATTATCTTAAAGCTACTATCCATCTAAGAGGGACTTACTTTATAGCTTTTAAAGCCACTTGCCTCGTTGGAAAGTAAATCTGATTCTGGAATTATAACGTATTAAAGAAACAAAATATTCTTTTCCTAAACAGGATTTATCATGGAATTTATTCGACAGTTTTAATCTATCAAGGATAAAAGTTACGTTATCAAAGTTTGTCATAAATGACAGAAGAAGAAAAAATTAAGTTTATGTATATGTTACCGTGAATGTCCAAAACTACACTCACCGGTGAATGTCCAAAAAGCTTTTTGTTTCTCATTGGATTTAGTCAGCATTGCCAGTCAACTTTTTCAGCTTTATGCAAGGCTTGATGGTGACAGATTAGGTTAGATTAAATTTTTAACCCATTTCTGAGATCAACCTAACCTAGCCCAGCCTAACCTAACCCAACCTAACCTAACTAACTTTTACCATCAAAGCTCGCACAACACTGAAAAAGCTGATTCGCAACGCTAATTGAATCCAAGAAGAGAAAAAGGAATTTCGGACATTTACAGTATCATATATACAAATATTCCAAAGTAAACTCAGCCCTTGGTAAACAATAGAGTACTCTCTTCTTGAAAATACGGTACAAAAGGTTTAATCCCAGCTGCCACAGGGCCTAGAATTGCATGGAGATTATTCATTAGTTCCTCCAAATAATGAAACAAGAAGAATGGAAAAGAATACGTCTGGCGGGCATGCAGTGTAACTTGCAAATTCAAAATCACATCCTTTTTCGTGGCAGCAGAACGCTTTTAAAGAAAAGGACGACTAAAATTGTTTTCAGAATTAATTTCATAGCGTGATTTCTATGAGAGAAGTATGCATTTGATCTAATAACTGGTAAAACCCCTTGATCGTTTCAGGATTTTGACACAATTTCCTTTGTAATCACTCATCTCGTTCCACTCGACCATAATGGCTTAGCTGCCGCTAGATTTCATAGATGTTAGTTGCAAAAATTTTCAAAGTAAATTTAAAACTTACTCCAAGCTTCGGAATAATTATTTATACTTCTGGAATACAAAAAACGAAAAAAAAAAACGAAATGGGATCCCGGCTACGTCTCTTGATAGAAAACAAAAACATGCTCAAGAGAACATTTAACAAAAAACAAACGGCTAGACGTTTCTCGCAAGCTAGGAGAATGTTGCGTTTGAACAGGCACTGCCTGATTAAAGATGCCTGTTCAGGCACAATTCTAAAAGTGGAAGTCTAGCTAGACATCAGCATGGACCGCGCTTTGTTGTTTACTTCAATTTTCATCAACTTAAATATTCTCTTGTACAGAATTAAATACTAACTAGCTTTCTTGTTTTGCCCAATATCTACACTTATTAACCACGGCATGGTCGACTTTAGCCGGGGTTGCCACCTGGTGAACAAAAATATCACTAGATTCTTGAAAAAAAACCTGAATCAGCCCATAAATCACTGTATTATTGACTAGAAATCACTAGAATTATAATACTCTTAATTATTGCAATTAATGATTGTTTTACTTCTTTACCATGTTCTATACAGGCGCACCTACAGGAAGGGGGGGGGGGGTAAAATTACCCTCCTAGATGTGGAAAACTGCCTTTAGATTGATGTTTTGTTTTTTCTCAAACGAAAATTGCCCTTGAAATTTTGAGAAATACCTTTTTGCCTCTTTATGCAGAGAAAAGAACAAAATCCTTGCTTCCTCCCTGTATTTTCCCGGATTGACACCCTTACATGGGCGTAGACAGCATATTTTCTAGGGGGGGGGGGCAGTCGATAGTGTGATGGAGGGCCTTCACAAAAAAAAAAAAAAAAAAAAAAAAAAAAAAAAAAAAAAAAAAGCACGCATCCGTGATTTTTCTTCTGGCAAATATTACAAAATTCAACACTTTTCCAGATAGGAGCTTGAAAGCTTGACAGAATGGTTCTCTGATACGCAGAACCTAATGATTTGATTTCAATTAAAGTTCTTTCACTTTTAGTGGGTGTTTCCTCCCTCTTTCAAAAATCAAGCAAATTTTCAGTTTTCTAGTCTTTTATGCGTAAAAATAAGCTTAATGAATCTTATATATTTGGAATCAACATAATAAGCCGGTGCTATATCAATAGATATCAAAATTGCGTTTCTAAAGTTTCGGTCACTATTGAGCCTTGTAGCTCCATTCTCACAGTTCGTTACCACAGACTGTTTGATATGTTAGCACATAAATCCAAAAACCTAAAAAATAGGACGTTATTTGCACTTATTGTGTGTTTCAATTACAAATAAGAGAATTTGGAGAATTATTGGAGTTTCGATTAGATATTAGAATTAAAAATTAAAATCATTACACAGTTACCACAGTAAATAGCCCCCCCCCTCTTACTCCCAACCAATTTCAATCATGAAACTATAATTGATTCAATCTATATAGCTATACTAAAAATCCCATTATAAAAAACACTAAGTCCTATTTTCTTTTTCAATGATTTCTTTTTTTGTTTGGCAAATTATATTTAATGCATACCTATCTTCTTATTTTTCAATGAATCCATTTCTGTTCTATTTGCAGATGTAGAGGTTGAATTCATATCCCCCATTCACCCCCACTTTCAAAGGTTTTAACAGAAGAAAATCTAATTTAAGACTGATAGATTACAGAGAAAAAAAAAACATAAATATGAAGACAAAAATTTGACCTGAGCAAATGTTGCAAAATAGGAGGTATAGAACATTTTTGCAATTTTATGATTAACTATGTTCGCTATTATCTTGATGATAACGCTCTAGGATCTATATCTGATATGGACACATGGGGGAAATATGAAGTTTCAAAGGCGGTATATTGTCATACATGCTAATCTAGAATATATAAGGAACTATAGTGAATCACTATTTTGTGTTTTTTTTTTTTATTTAGCCTCTTGTATGATCTGTTAGATTTAATCATAAATCTGTGCGTTATATCATGAAAAATCACTAGATTTAGGATAGAATAACTAGTTTTATAACAAAATCACTAGGAATGGCAATTCTGACTTTGGCTATTCGGCTTTTGGCTGCTTTTCTTAGATGATGATTAACCGTGTCAGTGTAGCCCACAAACCAAGCACATGCTTGCCGCGGAATGAATAAACAAGAAACCCTTTGTATTTTTGAATTTTCTCTATTATTGAATTTGTGTAAATCTTTTACGTTATATCTCACAACACATACTTTTCTAGAACGTACAACGCATAACTTTTGTCAGATTTTCACAATTGCCTTTTAATATTTTGTAACTTTTTGCAGAAATCAAGCAGTTCATTGTGATTGCCGGTAAAACTGGTATTTTGAAGATCAAGATTGCCAAAATAAGCAGTACCGGTTTTACACCTTATAATCTGGGGGGAAGGGGCAAGATATATAATAGAAGTATAAAATAATAAAAAAAAGGAATTTAATGTCAAATGTCAGCAAACTGAGGGGGGAGGGGAGGACTTTTTTAAATCTCGGCATAGTTATGATATTCGACAAAGTTATGAGTACTGGGGTAAGTATAAAACTAGTAGGCTACTTACGAGGCACGTGTACACCAGTTTCAATAAACATGTCTTGAATGTTTTGAAAAAGGATTGTTCTGAATCTTGTAAAAATTCCGAGCCTTAAATCGATCAATATCCAAGGACATAATCCTCAGAAATACTGCTATTCTAGATTAGTATATGGGGATTAATTTGATCTCACAAAGCCTAAATTTCCTTTGACATTTAAGCTGAGGAAAAAAAGAAATAAGGTTTTATACTAAGACTAAGAGGTGACATGTCTATTGATTCTACAAAAAAGGAGTAGAAATACATCTCTTAAAACAATTGACATACTTCAATGTTATTAGCCAGATATACAACAACAAAATCATTAAAGAAAGCACTTAAGACATTCATAACTTTCAGACAATCCGTTCAAGCTGATTATAGACAACACCGGATTCGTAAAATTGTGTAGAAAAAATTACATGAAAAAACTTCATTTTATATATGACTACAATCAAAACCATGGCATGTTCAATCGTTCATATTATTGTCAGGCCGATATCTTTTGGTATCTGTCTGATAACATCCGTTTTCATTACCGTCCTGCTCCCGTTTTATAGTATAGGTGTGCTCTGATGCCATTGGACTTGAAAAGTCATCACTGAAAGAGAGGAGAAGAAATGTTCATTAAAAGATTAAAAAATAAGGCAGGGCAAAACACATAAAACATTCAGAATGTACAGGTTTACAGCATTTTCCCACAAGAATCTATTACTTCACATTTGGAAGATAAGGTACTAAATTTTTTGAGTGTAATTATACCCAATCTTGCATATTAGACAGGGTCAAGCATTAAGTTCCTGAAAATGAAAAATTTGTGAAGAGAGAGAGAGAGAGAGAGAGAGAGAGAGAGAGAGAGAGAGAGAGAGAAAGGGAAGAAAAAGAAAGACTGAGCTTAAGGAGTGTAATTTTTCCAACGGACATAAATATTAAAGAAAATAAAGAAGTAGGAAAAGAAGATAACCTACCTGATATGCTGCACGACAAAAGAAGGTTGAGCTATCAATGAATCTTCCGACGAGAAAAAGAACTTTTCACCTAAAAAAGAAAAGTACCTCCATAAAAACGAGTTTTAACAAAAATCACATAGTATGATTTCTAACATGTATTGCCTCCACTCCAAGAATTTATTGAAGCGGTTTAATACATTCTATTTACATACGCTTTTATATTCTGTTAAAAAAAAATCCTTGATATATTCTTTCATGTGCAAGTTTTACTCAGCTTCATGGTGACCTCCCTCAGGCCCTTAATATTCCGTTGTCTGATCATGTTTCACTATCTGACCTGTGATCAAACTAATCATTATTTTTTTATACACATCCTATTCAAAGTCCTGTTAATACCTCCACAAAGTCAGAATACCAGATTCGACTTCTTTATCTTTTTCAAAAAATCAATTTTTTTTTTGGCTTCTTAGATGTTTTTTCTCATTTTTTTTTGTAGGATTGATTAGAGTCTATTCAATGTACATAACTCATTTTTTCTTTTCTCTGCTATTCTTTTTTTTTCTCTCGGTGGGAGATATTAGAATGTTTATAATCCTCCTTTCTCTCTCTCTGAATTAATGCTTAAACATATAATGTGTCTTCCTCTTCCTTTACAGGCCAAGAAACATCTGCGGAGGATAGTACTATATATTCTTGCATATTTACCTCATTGTGAATAATACTGACAACACTTGTACGTTTATTTTCTTATGAATAATACTTATCTTATTACTGGGGCATATACTTTATTTTTTTTGCGAATCTCATTTTTCTTAATACACATTTATTTTTTCAGATGTTCTAGTCCAAAACCAAAAAGACAGATACAAAATCTATTAGTCCCATGATTTCTCAATTTGTTTCCTGCACTTACCCTTATCAATAATTCTTTTCCATGCTTGTTATGATGGTTACAAACCAGTAATCAGCAACATTCACACCCCCCCCCCAGATAAAAATTCGAGAAGGGTTCAAAGTAGAAAAGATAATATGTTCAATATGGTCCATGGGAAAAAAAGACAAAGAACAAAAAAAAAAAAAAAAAATACGAGAAACAAGGAAGAGATACATATCTATAGTCACAGCCACTGCTGATGAGGGAGGGAGAGGGGATGGATCTGTGGCCATATTGAGGATTAATGATATTTAAAAACTCAAAGCTAAATAAGATTACAAGGATGGAACTGAACTAACCCCGACTAAAATAAAGAACCTTAATTTATTGGAAATCTACCTAACAAAAAAAAAAAAAAAAAAAAAAAGAATCATGTATATCAAAGATTCAATGAGACCCAGTAAAACATTTAGGCATTTAGAAAGACTTGAACAAGTGATGGGTGATAAACTGGAACCCTGAGCTAGGGATTTTTAAAAGATCAGAACTGAACAAATTCCATATTTCGTAAAAAAAAACATATTAAAAATTCAAGTAAAACTAATACTTGAACTCTCGAAGACTGGATGATCAGAATTGTAAGCAGCATTTGTATACAGCGATACTACTCAACTTCTGCCTTACATCGAAACAGAGGATATAAATTTTATTGAAAATTAATTTACTGGAAATCTACCTAACAAAAAAGAAAAAGAAAGAAAGAATCATGTATATCAAAGATTCAATGAGACCCAGTAAAACATTTAGGCATTTAGACAGACTTGAACAAGTGATGGGTGATAAACTGGAACCCTGAGCTAGGGTTTCCAAAAAGATCAGAACTGAACAAATTCCATATTTCGTAAAAAAAAATATATTTAAAATTCAAGTAAAACTAATACTTGAACTCTCGAAGACTGGATGATCAGAATTGTAAGCAGCATTTGTATACAGCGATACTACTCAACTTCTGCCTTACGTCGAAACAGAGGATATAAATTTTTATTGAAAATTCAGATTTGACCTTTATTTTCCAGCATATTACTAATTTGAAATGCAATACGAATCCCATCAGTTTGGAATTCGTTCCCAGATTCCCAAGCTGAAAGTGTCCCGCAACTTAAAACCCGTATTAAAAATCATTTCTTTTCAGGAATTTGGTAGTGTTAAAGGTTCAAGAGAATGTTTTTTTTATATATATTTTGCCATTATTTTTTTTTTATCATTATTCTCAGGTATTATTCTTGTTATCCCCTTTTTTCATTTGAATTGGTAAGATGAATTGGCATGCATGATATCCAGCCGGTCGCTTTTTCAAACATATTTTTGGTTTAGTGCGACTTGTTGTCATGTTTAGTTGTTTTTGTATTAATAAAAATGAACTAGACTACAGAATGATCTTACTCAAAGTATGTTTTTTATTCTATTACTTAATTAAGGAAGCTGTTTCTTCAATCCACCAACGAAGTGGGTAGTATTTTCATTTAGTTTGTGGCGAATTTTTCCAACGAATTAATTTTTTTTTATGTATCTCGATCACACTTCAGAGCTAACTTGATATACATACAAGTTTCCCTAGCTACAGCTAGGTACACACGCTGGATTTTTGCTCGGAAGGGGGGCAAATATTTACACTGGAGACAAAATGTCAAAAATATGTGAGTTATATGTTTCGGAAACTGAGAAGAATTTTGGCATCATCCCATCACTAGTTTGAATGAATGCGAAGCTTTCCCGCATTTGTTAGGCACTGGCATACCAGAGAAACGTAGTGGATACTAAGAAGCTCAACCGTGGAAAACCGACAAGTGAAAAAGATACTCGTTAATTTGATGGCTGCCATTCAGTGGCAGCCATCACAACAAAGAAGGTAAAGATATACCAAAGAAAACTGATCCGTTTCTATGAATGCTTGAATACCTTAGTTTTGAAAAGATTTTTGGAGAAACTAAATTTCAGCTGGGAGGGCATATGCCACCCCTCCACTACCTCATAGCAAATTACGCCCCTGCTGCCATTCTAGTGCTACTTAGATGAAAGCCACAAGTATCTTGTTGAACCACGGGTAACCTAAAGCTTCTGATGCGCTATCGTAGGTGATGACGAGATATTTGAGTTTCAACTAAGGAAAAGGCTTGACTTTCTTGATCTTAACAAATAAATACTACGGGTAGGGCGATTTTTTATGGAACGAAGTCACTTTAAAAATGAAGGAACACGGCTTTAGCTGGATTGGCACTCAGGCCGATGCTTGTTTAACTCTTGATTAGAAAATCCATGCTGGTCTGTAGGCCAATGATTGACGTTTCAAACAGTTCGTGGTAACGAACTGTAAGTAAGGAGCGACCCGGCTTAATAGTAACCAAAACTCTAAAAAACCGAATTTTGATACCAATAGATACATCAAAAGAATAAAGATTTTAATGCTGATTCCAAATATATAACTTTCATCAGGTTTAGTCCTACCCATCAAAAAATTACGCGCCTGAGAACATTTGCCTGATTTTCGAAAAGGGAAGAAACACCCCCTGAAACTTAGAGAACCTTAATGAAAATCAAACCATCATATTCAGCGTATTAAAAACCGCTGTTGTAGAGGTTTTAAGTTCCTATAAGCAAAAAAGTAGAAGTTTGTATTTTTTGCCAGAAGAAAGCTCGAGGATGCGTGTTTATTTGTTTTTTTTTTTTTTTTTTATTTCCTAGGGTTGATGGTTTCAAACCAATGGTCCTAGAATATTGCCGGAGGACTCATTTGAACGGAAATTAAAAGTTCTAGTGCCCTTTTTAAGTGACCAAAAAACATGGAGGGAAACTAGGTCCCTTCCCACGCTCATTTTTTTCTCGAAGTCACCCGATCAAAATCTTGAGATAGCCATTTTGTTCAGCATGGTCGAAAATACAATAACTATGTCTTTTAGGATGACTTAATCCCCCAAAGTCACCGGGGGGAGGGCTAAAAGTTATGAACTTTACCCAATGTTTACATATAGTACTGGTTTATAGTATATAGTATTGCTTATTGGGAAGTATACAGACGTTTTCAGGGGGGATTTTTTTCTGTTACTGGGGGGGGAGGTCGGGGGTTATGTGGGAGGATCCTTCCATGGAGGAGGTTTTCATGGGGGAAGGGACATTGGTATGAAGGGGGATCCGGATTTCCCAGCATTATTTAAAAAAGATCAGAAATTAAATAAAAAAAACAACAAGTTTTTCAACTGAAAGCAAGGAGCAACGTCAAAACTTAAAACGAACAGAAATTATTACGTATATGAATGGGTTCCCCCTAGTCAATATCTTGCTCTTTAAGCCAAAGATTTTTTAGTACTTTCATAAGAGCTATATATTCTAATTACGGCCTTTGTGATTAAGGGGTCACTTTTAAAGAATTCGAACAAAATTCGAACTTTAGCGTAAAGAGCGAGGTATTGACTAGGGGGCGAACTCCCTAATATACGTATTAAAAATATATGAATATACAAGTTCGTTACGTAAGTTACTTCGTAAGTTACGTACATTTATAACTAATAAAAACGTTCGTAAATAAAATTAATCGACTTTCAAGAAAGCCATTTAACCAAATAAAAGTAAAATTAATATACAAATTTCATTTTAATTATTCATGAGCCAAAATCAAAACCTAAATTATTTCAAAAATGTTCAAAAATTAAATAAAAAAAACAAGTTTTTTTTAACTGAAAGTAAGGAGTAACATTAAAACTTAAAACGAACACAAAATTATTCCGTATATGAAAGGGGCTGTCCCCTCCTCAACGCCTCGCTCTTTACGCTAAAGTTTGACTTTCTCACAACTCTATTTTTATAAACAATACAAATTTTTTGTTTTTTTGATAAATAAAGCTGTGTGAGAGATTCAAACCTCCGCGCTATCAGTAAGGTTCTTAGACCGGGATAGCCCTTTTAGTACGCGGAAACATTAACCTTTGTTTTAAGTTTTGACTCTATACCTTTCTCGCAGTTAAAAAAAACATGTTATTTTATATTTAACTTCTGAACTTATTTGAATTGATGCAAATTTGATTTTGTCTCACCGTACATGAACAATTAAAACGAAATTTGCATATTAATTTTACTTTTTCGGCTAAATGGCTTTCTCGAAATTTTGTTCTGACGTAACTTACGAATTAACTTACTACGCTAAAGTTGAAATTTTGTTCGAATCACAAACCCCTGAATCACAAAGGCCGGTTAATTAGAATAGATAGCCCTTTTGAAAGTTCTAAGAAACTTTAGCGAAAAGGGCGAGGTATTGACTATGAGGTGACCACCCTCATATACGTAATAATTTTTGTTTGTTTTAAGTTTTAATGTTGCTCCTTACTTTCAGTTGAAAAAAACTAGTTTTTTTATTTAATTTCTGATCTGTTTTAATAAATGCTGGGAAATCCGGCGCCCCTTCATACAAATGTCCCTTCCCCCAAGGAAACATCCTCCATGGAAGGATCCTCCCCCATAACCCCCTCCTCCGACAACCCCCCTATAAAAAAAATCCCTCCTGAAACACCTTTAAACTTCCCATTAACCAATACTATATGTAAACAATGGGCAAAGTTCATAACTTCCAGCCCTTCCCCCGGGAACTGTGGGAGATTAAGTCATCCTCAAAGACATATTTATTAGATTTTCAACTATGCTGAACAAAATGGCTATTTCAAAATTTTGATTGGGTGACTTTGGGAAAAACATGTGCGGAAGAGGGGGCCAAGTTGCCCTCCAATATTTTTGGTCACTTAAAAAAAGCACCAGACTTTTAATTTAGGTTCAAGTGAGCCCTCTTACGATATTCTAGGACTACTGGATCAATACGATCACCCCAGAAAAAAAAAAAAAAAAAAAAAAAAAAAAAAAAAAAAACGCATTCGTGATCTTTCTTCTGACAAAAAATACAAAATTCCACACTTTTGCAGATAGGAGCTTGAAACTTCCGCAATAGGGTTTTCTGATACGCTGAATCCGATAAGGTGATTTTCATTAAAGTTCTACGATTTTGGGGGGGTTTCCCCTTTTTTCGAAAATAATTTGATGGGTAAAACTAAACTTAATGAAAGTTATATATTTGAAATCAGCATAAAAATCTGATTCTATTGATGTATCTATGGGTATCAAAAATCCGATTTTTAGAGTTTCGGTTACTATTGAGCCGGGTCGAAAATAGCGACGAAGACCACACTGCCTTTCCATAACAAACAACAAAAGTACGAAGAACAATAGGGAAATCTTTTTGCAAGACAGTGGAGATAATTTGAATGAATATTTTGGCCCTTTGTCCAAGGACCGTGTTCAGAAAGACAAAAAAATATGAAAGAAATCAGACTCACAACAACAAGCGACCAATAAAACCAAAAAATAAAAAATTTTCAAAGCAGTCTTAGCATCCCTGCTTCAGCAAAGTACATCCAGGACTGATAAAAAGTGAGGTAAAACAAGGCGATTCAATGACACGAATGAAGAATAATTTAAAAACACGTTCTTATTGCTAATACAGCCTTTTCGGCAGCTAACCTCAAAGGTCTTTTTGTGACCGGTTCTGTGTTTATGACTATCGGTTTTTTAAAATATTTTGTAAGATCATTTTTAATTAAATTTGTGTCGCAATAAGAACGTGTTTTTAAATTATTTTTCTTTCATCTCATTGAATCGCCTTGTTTTACCTTACTTTATATCAGTCCTGGTTGAACTTCGCTGAAGTAAGGATGCTAGGACTGCTTTGAAAAATTTTTATTTTTGGTTTTATTGGTCGCATGTTGTTGTGAGTCTTTTTTCTTTCATATATTTTTTTCTTGCTGAGGACGGTCCTTTGACATAGGGCCGAAATATTCATTCAAATTATCTCCACTGTCTTGCAAAAAGATTTCCCTATTGTTCTTCGTACTTTTGTTGTTTATTGATCCGGGTCGCTCCTTACTTACAGTTCGTTATCACGAACTATTTGATAGTCATGCTACGATAGATAGAAACTGCTAAAAAAGGAAAGGTACACTAATAATTAGAAGTACGTAACCTTTCATTCCTGAAGAACACTGTCGTATAACGACTAATTCCTAATTAAAACGCCTTCACTTGTCTCCGAATTCTGTTTTCCCAATTCTTTTGACCAAACTTAAGGTAAACTAATTTACAATTGATTTTAACCCCTTAACCAAGAAGATGATCACGCTCTGATGACCTGTTTTACTTGCACGTCCCTCTCCGTTGCACATATTAAACACAATTTTCCGCGCCCTTAAATACGTCAGAAACAAATATTAGGTAAACTAACAGGCAAAAGATACCAGCCCTTCATGACAAAAATGACCAGGGCATTACAGCCCATTGTTACTTATAATTGCCTCCCCTGACTTGAAATTGTCATTTAAAAAGTTTCAACAGATCAAAGAGAGTAGACAACCCCAACGTTACATTATCACTTCCAAGAAAAAAAAAACAAAAAAATCAACTTTTCATATAAGTATTGAAATCACATGAACTTATTACGATTGAATGGCCTTGTAATTTTTTTTGTTAGAACATCTAAACTGCACGCTTTTGATATTCCTAGTTATAGGATTTATGGCAGTTTGCTCTAAATTTTCTGCTGTATATAATTTCTATACAAAATAAATTATATCATTATATTGTATAATATATTAACCATTGATCAAGAGCTACAAGTAGCTCACAGGGATCTTCTTGGAAGATCATGAGGAATTTTCAGACGGATAACATGGTGAATAATCTTATTTGCGCTACTCACCTCAAAAACATAAAACTAATGACCCGTACATCTGCCATTCAGTCAGCGTTCATTTAGGAGTGAGGTTATTCTATTTACCTGGTGTTTTCTGCACTTTGAAATACAAGTGTATCAACTGGGAACAGAGGAAACATTGAACCTCATTACAAAACCGTTCACTCTAGCATTGAAAAGGATTTACTTACGATTTCTTCCTTAAGGAAAGAGAAGGCAGTGCAACCTAAACCCAAATAAGTGCTCAACAATCTCAATTTTTTTTTTGGTAAAATTAGACAGCAACAAAGCATAAACTGATGCATCGTAAATTAATTTTTAACATGACATTTCATTAAAGAACGACTCCAATCAACGAAAATATTTGGCATTTTGTTCCTAAACAAAAATTTCGACTCAAGGTTGAGTTCAATTGGTGCAATATTTGTCAATCGTGAGTGAACAGCATTAAAATGAAATGTAATATTTGACAAAAATTGGACCTTCATATGCAAGATAATGTAAGACAGATCTTTTGGCAAGGTAAAAAAAAAATGTCAAGGAGGACAGGGACAATCTGACATGGGCCGAATGAATGTTTTACAATAGCGTGAGTGAATAGGACTGGGGAATTTTATATTGAGGAGTCTTCAAAAACAACGCGACTTGCTTAAAAATAATAAAGTGATTTGTTAAAAGACTTGCCTAAAACATTTAAAAAATAAAACGTTTGCTTGCTTAAAAATAACATCCCCTTCAATGATGGAAGCCGTATTTTCCCGTCGCTTCTTCCCGAAACGATTAAAAACATTAAATTTACTAGTCACCCTCAGGAGCAAATTCTTATTGAGACTTGCAAATTATTCCATACATATGATTTAAAAAAAATTCCCTGTTGCACATTTTGTATAGGTTTAATTTTTGTGTATGCTCAATTTCCTTGTGCTGAATATTGCCAAATCGAGTTTTACGTGTATTCAAATTTACCGGATTAACTTTTGCGTTGGATTTACACGAAACAAATTGGTGCATTTTTACAATCATAATTTTTTTTAGCATGAAGATCCGCTCCGTCAATCAATTAATAATAAGCTGATACTCTTATCAATTAGATTACCACAAATTGTGAGCGTTGAGCCAATACAACCAAAAAATTCTTCACAGTAGATACTGCTTCATAAGAAGATGAACGGGCATGGTAATGGCAGCTCTTGAAAGAGCCTGAAGCCAATGCCTTGCTGCATCTATTAATTTACACTCCGCAGGCAGGGTCATCGATCCTCGTGTTCTCCGTAAAAGAAATATAGTTAGAACAATGTGCTCTTTTCGTCACTTTTCTTCGTTGTTTACTCGTAGACTAAATCCATTCGGTAATATATCTATTCATTTTATGAAATTATCTTAAAGCTACTATCCATCTAAGAGGGACTTACTTTATAGCTTTTAAAGCCACTTGCCTCGTTAGAAAGTAAATCTGATTCTGGAATTATAACGTATTAAAGAAACAAAATATTCTTTTCCTAAACAGGATTTCTCATGGAATTTATTCGACAGTTTTAATCTATCAAGGATAAAAGTTACGTTATCAAAGTTTGTCATAAATGACAGAAGAAGAAAAAATTAAGTTTATGTATATGTTACCGTGAATGTCCAAAACTACACTCACCGGTGAATGTCCAAAAGCTTTTTGTTTCTCATTGGATTTAGTCAGCATTGCCAGTCAACATTTTCAGCTTTATGCAAGGCTTGATGGTGACAGATTAGGTTAGATTAAATTTTTAACCCATTTCTGAGATCAACCTAACCTAGCCCAGCCCAGCCTAACCTAACCTAACCCAACCTAAACTAACTAACTTTTACCATCAAAGCTCGCACAAGACTGAAAAAGCTAATTCGCAACGCTAATTGAATCCAAGCAGAGAAAAAGGAATTTCGGACATTTACAGTATCATATATACAAATATTCCAAAGTAAACTCAGCCCTTGGTAAACAATAGAGTACTCTCTTCTTGAAAATACGGTACAAAAGGTTTAATCCCAGCTGCCACAGGGCCTAGAATTGCATGGAGATTATTCATTAGTTCCTCCAAATAATGAAACAAGAAGAATGGAAAAGAATACGTCTGGCGGGCATGCAGTGTAACTTGCAAATTCAAAATCACATCCTTTTTCGTGGCAGCAGAACGCTTTTAAAGAAAAGGACGACTAAAATTGTTTTCAGAATTAATTTCATAGCGTGATTTCTATGAGAGAAGTATGCATTTGATCTAATAACTGGTAAAGCCCCTTGATCGTTTCAGGATTTTGACACAATTTCCTTTGTAATCACTCATCTCGTTCCACTCGACCATAATGGCTTAGCTGCCGCTAGATTTCATAGATGTTAGTTGCAAAAATTTTCAAAGTAAATTTAAAACTTACTCCAAGCTTCGGAATAATTATTTATACTTCTGGAATACAAAAAAAAAAGAAAAAAAAGACCATGATTATGACCAACACCATGAAAGGAAGCAACTTTCTCGACCTTTTTAACAAGTTTAGATCACCACCAAATGGTCCTAACGGCAAGTTTTTTTCCTTTTTAATAATCAGAAGTTATAAATATTGTCTTGAATTTGTGATTGCAATCAGATACGATTTATTTTTAAAACTTCATTGCCACGTTACAACTTGCAATGTAACTAATCCATTTAGAAGTTTATTTGCTTTAGATAATATTTGAAGAGACTTACCTTCATATTGAATCTCAATGTTTTCTTCAACTACAGTTGGAATATTGGACGTAGAATGGGGCATTTTTTGCTGGACTTTATGAGGAGGTACTAACAGGTACTTCGAGCTGGGAGGTGCGGCAGAGGACATTAAAACTAAAAGAATAAACTGATATATAGTCTAGCAAACAATAAAATACCAACATATAATGTCATGTCTCAAATTGAGGCTAATCACATATCTTCAAATTAAACTAACTTTCGTGATTAAGCCGTGTCTTTTCCACACGAAAGACATAAACGTGAGAATCAATTAAATTCAAGACAACAGCACTAGCCAACCCTTCTTACCATCTAACAGTTCATGAAAATGAACTGTAAGTAAGGAGCGATTCGGCCCAATAGTAACCAAAACTAAAAAAAAAATCGATAAAAATAAATACGTCAAAAGAATTGTCATTTTATGCCGATTCCAAATATATATAAAAAATGTGAAATTTTGTATGTTTTGCCAGAAGAAACACCATGGATGCGTGTTTATCTATTGATTCCAAATAAATAATAATAATTGAGTCTAGTGTTACCTGTCAAAAGCTACGAGCCTGAGAGAATTTACCTGGTTTTCAAAAAATGAAGAAAACACCCCCAAAAGTCAGGCGATCCTAATGAAAATCTCACCGTCAGATTCAGCATATCATAGAACCCTACTATAGAGGTTCCATGTACCTATCTAAAAAAAATAAAAAAAGTGAAAATTTGTATGTTTTGCCAGAAAAAAGACCATGGATGGGTGTTAATTGATTTATTCCAAAAGAATAAAAATCATTGAGTTTAATGGTAATCATCAAAAGCTACGAGCCTAAGAAAATTCGCCTGGTTTTCGAAAAATGAAGAAAACACACACAAAAATCAAGAGATATGATTGAAAATCACACCATCAGATTCAACACATCCGAGATCCACAGTGTAGACGTTCCAAGCTTTTGTGTAAAAAATTTAGACTTTTCCATTGCTTCCCAAAAGAAAGATAAAGAATACGTGTTTTTTCCCTAGGGTGATCCTGTCAACCAATGGCCTTAGCTGGTTGGGATAGTTCGAACAGAAATTATTAATTCGAACAGAGATTAAAAGTCCTAGTGCCAATATTCAGTGACACAAAAGAATGGAGGGCAACTAGCCACCTCGCATGCCCTTCTTCTACCAGACATCCAATCATAACTTTGAAATAGCTATTTGGTTCAGTTTAGTTGAAAGGTCCAAAAACTATGTCACTGGGGATGACACGACCCCCCATAACCCTGGAGAAAGAGCTTCAAGTGATGCAAATCACCCATAGTTCACATATATTATTTGCTATTTGGATGTATATGGGAATTTTTCGGTGGGGGGGGGATTTTTTACATATGTAGATTTTCCGCGTGGAGAATTTTCCGTGCGGAGTAGTTTCTGATGAGAATTTTTTTTCGGAATTAGAGGACCTTTCTATGGGGGGAGGGGATTTCAGGGGAAAATTTTCCACGGAGGGAGAGATTTTTTACACGATTTGAAAAGCGATGAGAAATTGAATAATAAAAGCAAGTTTTTTTTTCAACAACCTACATGGATCCACTTTCTAAGCTTAGCAAGTTGTTACCAAAGCCCGACTAAAAATATCTTCCCATAGAGAACACAAATTTCTGAACTAGCAAATTGAGCTAGCCAAAAAACGATTTTTTTTTTCGATAGAAACTGTAGTTGATCTTCGAATTTAGGTGAATAAAAAGATAAAAACCAGAAAATTCCGATATTACTATTAGAAAAGGAAACAGAACAGCAATAGCTGCTCTAATCGTCGACTAACAGAGAATTATACAATTATGAAATGTTGACACCCCCCCCCCCAAAAAAAAATGAACCAGAAAGCTTGAATTCACTAAAGAAGCAAATAAAATGAGAGCGAAGTTTGGTTAACGACAGTATAAAAAATGGTATTGAAAGTAATAGCATATTTTAAGAAAAAGCAAGAGTATATTCAAGGTCGTAGCCAGGATTTTTGTTCGGAGGGGCTTATTTTTCCGGGGGGAGGGGTACAAAAAGCTGTACCCTCTAAAACACATCTAAAGTTTGTCGATCTGCATTTTTGCTACGTTTTCATGAGCCAGACAAAAATTTCGGTAGGGAGGGGGGTTTCAAACCCCTAAACCCCTTCCCCTAGATATGACACCGAGCATATTCCTAGCCTCTTTTGTTTAGCTATACTCAGTCCTGTTATTACTTAGAGACTTATTTTTAATTAAAAAAAAAAAGTTTTTAGTATTGACAAACATAATTTGCATCTCAAATCAAATTCAGAGATAAGTTCCGAACCAACACGACACTATTATTGTATAGTTACCAAAAAATACTAAAGGGTTACACATAAGTTTCTACACAGCTCTTTTTTCAGTCAGAAAAGCTTGGTTTAAAAAAAAATGATTCAATGAAGTAATTGAGTTTACAACTTTTAACTTGCACAAAAGGTTGAAGAGCTATTTTAATCCTTGTTTGTATCTAAAACAAAAATTGGAAAAAGGACAAAATTTCTTAAAACGTCTTTTTTTTCAGAAAATGAAAAAAAATTTTTTTTATCCAATTAAACAATTTTTTTTATTTACTAACAAAACACAACAACTATAAATTACTAGTAACCATCTCAAAAAGATACAAAAAAGCACTTGTGCCGGGCGGCTACTTACTTTTTTTGAAAACAAATAATTAATTCAAACTAACAAAAAAATAAATAAACAGAATTAATAAATTACATAACCAAAATAAAAACTATAACCGATCTTTCATCAACCATTCTACCATAATAATAATAATAGGAATAATAATAATAATAAATAAATAAAAACTACGAACCTTTTCCTAAAACATATTCAGGATTTTCGGATTATCGATAAGATTTAACCCAAATCTTATCGATAATTTGGTTTCATATATTTGAATATAATCTTGTTTTAAAAGACTGTGGAAGTATTTTATTTTTTTTTTACTTAGAGACTTTTACTTAGTTTTTTTTTCGGCTTTAACCTAGGTCCCAAAGAGTAAAAATTGTTGCGACTGGCAATATTCATCAATCTACTCAATAATTGATGATGAGACTTCATCAATTAATTATTGTTATGTTCACACAGAATTTCCCCCTAATTCATGTTTCCCAACCGTTATTTATTTCCCAATTAAATAACCATTCATATCTTCCATGAACGGCGCTTGGAAAGTCTTTGTGCCCCCCCCCCCCGAAAAAAATTGAGCTCTAGTAATTGTTGAAGCAGCTTGAAAAAGCAGTAGAAATTATTGAGATCGGCGACTATATTGCCGTGACGAACAAATATTGTTTCCATGTGATCCTGTCGTTACAAGACGTACTACCAAAATACAAATGGTACATATAATTGTTTTATTAATTTTTTTTTCACAAATTTTACACAAACCCATAAGATACACAATTCTCAACTTGACTCAACTTATTAGTCACGACTTTCATTAATTGGGCCTATTTCATTAAGAACAGTTAAAATTCATTAAAATTTTCTTGAATTCTATTCATTAATTTAGTAATTCTAAAAGCTATAAATCTAGACATTCTTTTCGCTCACAATAAGAAGCCAGGAAACCCCCCTAAACCGGCTATATAAGGAAATTTTCAATTTTGACAGCTGAGCTGTCAGCAAATAATATCATTATATATAAAATATTCAGTTTAATTTTACTAGTTCTTTACAAGGACTTTTCGAGACACGTGTAGTATTCAATAAAACGCAAATGACGCAGTAGGCTTTATACTTTTACAGTTAGAGAAGGGGCAGTAGCCAAACGCTTGTTTGCAGTAATTTTTATTAATTTTATATTTGATTTGAATGTTCAATTTAAGTTTTACTCGTTTTAAGATTTATTTATTCACTTATATTAGTATCTGTTGCATGTTTGTTTGCTATGATTATTTAATTTCTATTCGTTTGGGGTTTCATTTATTCTTTAATAGTAATTACTGGTCATTTTAAGTTCGAATTAACATAGGAATTAATTTCTGCTGGTCTTTTTAATATAGCTCTTTACTTTTCTTTGAAAAACTTCTTTTTCGGAATTTTTTAAAATTAATATCTAGTCAAAATCCAAATCTTGTCTTACCATGACCGGTAGGTGACGAGGATCTGGACTGTGAGCTCTTTATTTCCAAGTGGTGAGCCACTGAGGATAGGGTACTATCAGAGTAAATTTCCAACGTTTGCGGTGATCCTTCTCTTGAATACGAATCTGAAGCTATTAAATCCGCTCCAAGAGCATTAGGAGATACTGGTGCACTTCTAAAAATAAAAAACAAATAATAATAAAAACTAAGAAAGACGCAATTTACTTAGAAGCTAAAACAATCTTGGTAGCTAAGATATAAGAAAAGAAGCAATACTAGAAATATAGACAGCTTCCACTAAATTTCTATTAATAATTGCACTTATGGCTCATTTACAAAGAGATTTTACAACTACAAAGATTTAGCTAGCGCTAATTTGAACTAATCAGATTCTTCATGAACATATAAGTGCATATCAATTATAATAAGTTTAATTAATTATAAATAAGTGCATGTAATTATTAATTGAAATTTAGTGCAAGCTGTCTATTACTTTTATTAAGTTCCATTCTAAAAAGTGTTCTTTAATGTCATTTGTTTACGTCTGTGACGCATTTCTGTAGGCCAATCACAATATTTCTTAAGCGCATTTCAGAAAAGGCGGAGGCAAAAAACTCCACCTTTTTACAATCTGATTGAACCGAGCAACCATCTCAGAAAAATAAAAATACATATACCTAAAAAATATTCTTTTTTAGAATCTGCTCCCCCTTTGCAACAAACTTGTATCATCAAGATTAATCGAAATAGTAGTGACCCTTCCTGAATCTGACGAAGTCAGATTGCTCACTTGACAGTTAGACAGCAAGCTGTCTGTATTACTAGTATTAGTTCTTTTCTTATATTTTAGCTACCAAGATTATGGGGCTTGGGAACAGCTGTTGCTGTAATAACTGTTCCCAAGCCAAATAATCTTGGGACAGTGACTGAAGTGACCTTTTTAGGGAGCTACCTAGTGTGGCCCTTTGAATACAAATTTTCAACAGACCAAGTAGTTTCCATCTCCGGAAACTCCGGATTTTAAGGATTACTTCGCGCCAATTTCACTCTACAGAAAGCAGGCATAGAATAGCTTGGAAAATATTGGCAAGTTTAGTAGGCTTGTTGACTTTAAGGTGGTATATCTACTGGTGAGAGAATTCTATTTTATTTACATTTCCCTATATTTTTGATTACCTGAAACGACAACTATATAAGCAGTTTAGATTCAAACAATTCGCTAAGCGCTAGATGGCACTGGTGATTTTTTACCACTGCCGCCAGTTTCCACTCTTATAAGCTTCCCATAGTTTTTTTTTAGATATATCTTAAGACCTTTCAAAACAAAAAGAATATTACATGAACTGAGCTAATTAATCTTAAAGAGAAATTAGTGTTTTTAGCTTTGTTTAATTTGCAAAATAAGATATTAGTCAAGAAATTTAGCGAGATTACAAGATTTTGTTGCTCTGTCCCAGTTATAGGCACACAAAAACAAACGTTCATGGAGGGTTCAGAGACTTGTCACAGATGGCTTAAGTCCTGAAAAAGATTTTTAGACCTAGATATCCAAAAATCAGTGTTGCTTCCAAAGAAATATGTACGAAACAAATTTCTCTTGTGATAATTCTGGCAAAGACGCTAATGCATTAAAATACAACCCTATCCATATATATCGAGGATCCTTATTTGAAGTCAATTTTTAATAGTAGAATTGAGTAAGAACAAAAAAGGAAAACATTGCTAACTAGAAAACAAGATTTGTCCAGTACAAAATGAAATAAGCGCATTAGTTTCTTAAGCTCCAGGTTAACAAAGAAAACAATCTGCTTTGATAGGCAATATTCGTAAATCCTATTAATGAGTAATTTTGATTGCTCAAACAGAACTGTCCTTTGTCTGAATGTTGCTATTACTCAGAAAAGCCTAACAACAATTTACATGTCTGTTGCCGCTGTGTTGAAAAAACTATGGAATTGCCCTAAAAAAGTCAAGGGAAACATTTGTTAGCCATAGCAAATTATGTGTCCTAATGTTTGGGAAAACTCCAAAATGATATTAGGGATAATACCATATCTTGATCAAACAAGCAATTAGCTGCTTACCTGGCAGTGGCACCTGGATATGCTGGGGGTCTAAAACAGGCTATACCTCTCTGTCGTCTCCTTCGAAACGCTTGTTCTACTAATTTTGATTCAGACTGTGGATCAATCCTCCAAAAAGATCCTTTGCCAGGTTCTTCTTGAGATCTTGGGACTTTGATAAAATAGCGGTTTAAAGATAAGTTATGTCGAATTGAATTCTGAAATAAATGAAGACACACATATAACATTGGTATGTACATATGTTTTCCTTTGCCAAAGAAAGGTTTAGTTGGAATGAATATCGAAATCATTAGTCAAAATATAAAGATTTTTTAATGGTTTGTGCATGTTATTTGCTTTACAAAATAAAACCGTTCATGGTAATAAACGGTAAGTAAAAAGCGTGTCTTGTAAAAAGGAACCAGAGAGAACAGAAACTCTTAAATAGAAACTTTGTTTCAAAAGAGACTCTAAAAAACATGTTTTTGCTAACAATAGAAACATAAAAAAGTTTTGCTTTTAATACTGATTCCAAATATTCAGATTCATTTACTTAAAATTTACCTACTTCAAAATTTGGCAAGTTTATGGGAAAAAAACACCAAAAAAGCACGATCTTAATGAAAATTCAACATGTCTGAGAACGGAAGATTAGAGGTATGAATCTTCTATCTAGGAAACACAAAATTTTAAAGAAAAATGGTCACAGATAGGCGATATTTTCTCTGACCTCTCAGCATTACGAAGGAATATGCATGGACTGGGCGTGCAATATGGGTGGTGATGGGGTCATAGCTCGCCTCTTATTCGGATATTGTAGTTTTTAACGTAAAATAGTCGGATATTGTAGTTTTTAACGTAAAATAGTAGCTTGAAATATAATAATAATGTGAAAAAATTTGAAGTCCAGCACAAAATGCACTTGATGGGGCAGAAGCCTTCTTCATATTTAGTAGAAACTATTTTACTGCATAAAGAAAATATACCTACGAGCCTTTATTTATACAGTATTTTTATATAAAAGTAAAACCTGAAATTAAAGTGAGGGGAAGAAGGGGTTGTAGTCCCATTCGTAACATGGATAATCTTGTATAAGATATTAGAAATGATCAGAAATCGAATTTAAAAGAGAATTTTTTTTATATGGAACTAGAGTGACATAAAAACTAAAAGAACAGAAACTTTCCTATATTAGACAGTGCACCCCTCCCCCCTATTGACCCTCAAGTTTGACGTTTCCATTTCAATTAGTGCATCTAGACTGGATGCTCTGGCGCAAGAACTATGTGGCACAGAATTGTGATTTTTAACCACGATGCTTGAAGAATGATATACCCAATAGTTGCATTTGCTATAACCAGTAGAATTGCTTTCATTTTCAAATATTTTTAAAACTAATCCTTAAATAAAACATTTGTATTTACAAATTTTCCATATATGTTGCATTCTGGAATGCTTTCAGGAACACACTTGTCAAAGTTTAGTACTAAGAGCAGGGGACATCAGCAATCCTTTATAGTAAATCTAATAATCGTTTTAATCTCTAACGTTACTCTTTACTTTCACTAAATAAAGAACATTTTTTATATTCTAGTTCCATACAGATACAAGAAAAGCATTCATGGAATACATTAGCACTTACTTCAAAAAAAACTTTATTAAATGTTGTCAAAGCTCTCAGCTGAATGATTTTCAATTTGAAGATTACGACGAGTCTAGCAATTACCATAATTGCTATTTTTCGGAGCTTCGATGGTTTTAATTTTATTAATTTTTTTAGTAGCTAGAATAAGTATGGTCAAGAACCATTGAGGGAGGGGGAGCATGAAAGTATTCTTGCAAGGAAGAATTGTGTCTGACGTTAAGAAGAAGAAAAAAAAACGTTTTGATCCACAAATTCAAAAGCTGCTATAATTTTTGCACATTTTAGAACTTTCCCCTAGCGACATTCCTTGGAATATATGGAAGGCATTACCCCCCCCCCCCCATCCGTGCAAATATGAAAAGTAGGGTACGTGACCAGTTTTTCCCCCAAATGATATGTCTACAGTTACAAGCACCAGACGAATGATTCCTCAGCTTTTATCTGACTCATAAAATGAGAACCTGCAGTCCATGTAAAAATTTAATTATGGGTTTATAAGGTTTTTTCAATTTGTTTTAATTTTCCTATTATTTAGTTAAGTAATCTAGTAGATGAGAGAATTTACGCGCGTAAGAAATTCGCTTGTGCGTAAGCCAATCATAGCAAGAGAAATCCAATGAATGTCTCTAGACTTGGAAACATTCCAGACAATTCCCAGAGACTATTTACAAAAGTGAAAAGACAAAACAAGTTAATATTATTGAACTGTTTACACTCAACTCAGACGAATTACAGTTGTTATCAACAGCACACTGACATGAATACTCTATGAAGAAGGACACCAAAAATAACTAAAACAACAGTTTTACTTCAATACACTTAAAAACATATTCATAGAATTAGCCAGAGTTTTCTTCAGGGTGGGGTGGGGGTGTTACAAGTGCCAGAAATGTCCTTAAGGGTTGCGAAAAACCTCTTTTGAACAATATTTGAGTAGTCTCTTCCCCCAACAGCTTTTGGCTTGATCCACGGATGAACATGCCTGTTACAAGCTAAGAAAAATAGAAATACAACACCAATAGCAGTTCATGAAATAAAAAGATGGTAGCAGTCTTCCTCAAAAAATGGGCATGCTCAGTAATGGTTATTCATTTTGATTTTTGGCCGTTTTTGGAACTAAGACCGGAAAGTGTTATTGGAATTCTTTTATTCGCGACACCTTATTGGTTGAACATGTCATCCCAGACACGGGAAGGGAGGGGTGCAGGATTCTGCCGCTCCCACGATTTTGGTTCACGGCCCTTTGACAGCTTATAGTTTGATTTCACACCTTCATTAGAATAGAAAATATGAGCTATGCTGAAATGCTATTTTGTATATAAAAGACTCCAAAGCGGCAGGGTATGTTCGATGCAAGCATGCAGTTTTTACATTTGGCAGGCGCCAAGTTCAAAATAAAGAACGTGCGTGACAAATTGGCAGGAAATGTTAGCAGAAAATAACAACGAAAAAACAAGGGCTGAATGATTGAAACTATGCAAAAATATATCCCTAACATTTCAAAATAGGAATTGAAAGGTAGTGTGCATACCATTCAACGGAAAAAATCGAAGCTATGCATTAATATGTTTATTATTAAAGCTCTTCAAAATTATTAAAAATAATTAAAATTATTTTGTTATTAAAGCTCTTCAAACACTTACCTACACGAGAATATTTTTAGAAAGACTAATTAGGCTATCCTATTCTGTTGTATTTATCATGCTATTTTATAAAAATAGCGTGCTATTTTTCTGCTCTCCGACGGTTTTACTGTATCTCCGAAAGATACAAATTTTTCTACCACTCCATAGCATTCAGTTCTATGCAACTACTGAATTACGCTTTTCAAACTTGGCATACAGGTTTTTTTTTTTAATAACTTGAAAACGGTCAAAAAAAGAAAATTTCCCTTTGTGCAATGGAAGTTCAGATCCTTCTCTAGGAGAAATTCTAAGCAATATCCTAATTCCGAGACTAATGAATCCGACTATATCAGTACCATGTTCTTTTGCTGCTAGTTACAGCTGCGGGCTTGTATATAATATATATATATATATATATATATATATATATATATATATATATATATATATACGAATAAATAAATACCTGCCATCCTTTGTCAGCAGTTCTGTAATAAGGATAATTTTTGGTGATAAAGGAATAGATTCCACTCAACGTGAGCTGTCTGTCAATTGAAGATGAAATGGCTTGTACTATCAACTGGGCATAGCTATAAGGCGGTTTACTATCATCCTATAAGGAAAAAAGTACAATAAGAAATATAAAAAGTTGATTTAAAAAATCACAAATTTTACGTAATACTTTAAAAATACATTGCTTGATTATTAAATAAACATCCAGCACAAATGAGTTACGTTGTCAAACATTACCATTTGATTGTCTGTCTAAAATTAAAAGACTGACTACCCCCTAATATAACATAAATGAAAAGAGATCAAAACGAGGAAATTGCCTTGGCCAGTGAAGAAAAGAATACAAAAGCCAACAATTCCCCCACGGACCTAAACAAAGCTAAGCTAAAGAGACAAACAAGGCATAAAATTATAAAACGTCAAAAGTACAATAAAAAAATACTTTTATTTGTTTTTAAGTTTGGCAAACCCGGTGAATAGTGGTTCTCCAGAAGGAGACATGCTAGAACAAAAAGAGCGACATTTTTAGATAGCTAATTTTATGCCAATTTTCTTTGTTTCGTTTGTATTTCTGACAATTCACCGCATTCGCCCTCCCTAAAGAGCCCTAGGCTAAATACAAATCGAACATAAAATAAAAATGGTGTTATTATATTCTATATTTTATGCTCCTTTTCAACATAATAGTCGTTACCCTGATAATGCACCCCCCCAAATGGGGGGGGGGATGATGGTATCCTTTGTTACGAAAAACGTAACAAAAATGAATATAGGCTAAACGAATTTTTGATGTGTTTTTTGTACAATTCTTTAGTAAACCCCACCCCCCCCCTGAAAAAATATTTTTGGAACTCGCTCAAAAAAAAAAATATATATTGGATACATCCCTGATTCCGTTGTTTTAGTTCTGATTGCCTATGTACCCTGAGGCCACAAATGGGATCATCAGGGAGGTGAGGGTGAATTGTCAAAAACGCAAACAAAACCAACAAAATGAGCATAAAATTAGCAATCTAATCATGCCTCTCTTTTTGATCTAGCCTGTCTCATTCTGGAGAGCCACTATTTTCCAGGTTTACCTTGATTTTTCCTAATCTATTGAACGAAGTTCAGGTATTACGAAGCAACTCTTTTGACCTTTCGTAGTCAAAAATACACACGGGACTTTGAATGGTACAGAACGTTCAAAGGGTAATTTGGTAAAGTCAAACACAAAGAGTTGAAAGTGATTAGTCAATTATGTTCAAGTCAGTTTCCAAGTAATATTAAACAGATGTATATCAATTTATAATTATTGTAGCTAATTAAAAACTGGATTAAATACACTTTGAAATCTAGTCAAAGAAAAGTCTGGCTTACAAACAATTTGCGTAGCTGTTATTTACAACGATGACCTTTAGAAATTACGCAGTTTTAACAGACGTAAAGACGTTGCCAAAAATAGAGAAAAAACATAAATGCTAAATAAAATGACAACACTACTTTCTGATTAAGACAGTCTTAATATAGTTCAATAACAACAAACATTAAAAGAAAAAAAAATCCTAATGAATAGCAAAAAATATGCATGTTACACTAGTATGCAAAATATTTTTTAAGCCACGAAGTGGAAAAATTTTCAAGGGGTTACCCCAGGACAGATTTACTCTGTATTAAGACAGTCTTAGCTCGAAAATAAAATTGTATAGCAAAATATTGGGGAATCTGACATGTCTGACGCCGTTCAGTTCAGTTCACTTCTATTTACAACCAAAAAAGACATAGGCCTACAACTAAACTGCAAGTTCCCCCACCAAGAAAGGTACAAAAAGCACTTGCAACAGGACGGGTACATACAACTAACTTTCGAACTGTTAATTAACTAAACACAAAAACACGAAAAAAAAGTTAAAAAAAGATATAACCAATCTCTCATCAACTCATAATAATAAGAAAAACTTAAATAACAACTATGAGCGTCGACTTAACAAATACTTTTTCAACTTACTTTTAAACAACGCCAGGCACTCGGCCGTCCAAATGCTCTCCAGAATAGAGTTCCACACAGAAGGCCCCAAAAATCTTATAGGTAATGTTTTATTCGGTTTTATTAAAGCAAAAAGCTCCCAGTCTGAAGTACATTAGTTTTAACTTTCGCTTTCCTCCGTGTTTTCCTGTTGTATTTTTAGGCGCTAAAATAACTTCTACCCAAGGTTACTTTGAGAAAATAGAGGAAAACAGCAACTGTACTCTAAGTCGAACACTATCCTAAGTTGTATTTACGTTTAAACTTCTATTTGTCTCATTGTGGCAAGTCCAAAATAAGGGACTTGCCACAGATCGGTTTATTTCTACAAGAGAAAGAAACTAATACAAATCCCTGTGATCCGGGGCCTCAATGAAATAAAATTCAAGTGAAGCAGAGGGTGGGAGATTTATGTTTAAAAATCTGGGGGGGGGGGTCTAAGAGAAGGCAAAAATCGCATGCCCCTCTCTGATTGACACTGCCTGTGATGCAAAGATTAATATTAAAAGTGTAAAGGTAGGTAAATGTCCATAAGTTAATCATAATACTTATAAAGTTATCTAAATTACTTAGCCTTGCGATGTGTTATCGAAAAAAAAGTTATCTCCCATCTAGCGTCATAAATTGATATATGGATTTGTAAATATATTTGCAGAAAAAATAAAAAGAAACAGAAAACACAATTTAACCACGGAATACAGGCTCTAGGGCCGTTTTTTAACTAATCAATGTGCTAATATCTTACATAATTTGTAATAAAAACCATAAAAGTTAAAAATTTGAACAAATATATTACAACTTTGGTCGTTTTTGTGCAAACGTCTTTCATCATTCTGCTCTGATCAGCGGTCTGAGAACAATGATGAGTAAATCATCAAAGTTCTCTCATCATCGTTCTATATGGCAGAACAGTGGCGGTCTTCACACTTTTTGCTAACATCAATGAGCTGTAAGATCTTAGAATAAAGATGAGTTAAAAACGATAATCTTTGCAGAAAGATGTAAGATCTTAGTGCTAAAAAACGGGCCTTCTGTGTTCACGCATTAGTGTCAGGTGTTGGAAAACACAAACTGAATGGTGTTTTGCTACTAAAGCTACCATGGTACAGTGGGGATCAGATTTCACTCCAGACGTGAAAGATATGAGATCATCCCACCCTCTGGCAGGGACGACGTAGTGTCGCGGTTTTGCTTTTTTTACAATCTGGAAAACCCTTGTCAAAAATTCCTCAAGAAGACAAACTCCTTAAAGCAAGCCAAAGCTTCTCACATTTTAGACAAGTTTTAATTCGTGAAAAAAAACCTCAGATATTACAAATCAATTTTTTGCTACTATTAACCAGTGTGTCATTTTTTGTTATTTTTTTTATTAACTTTTAGAAAAAAGAGACAAAATTGGCAGGACAATATTGGGAATGCCTTACTTATGGAATGACGGTCTTGGTTCCCGTGATTTACCAACAGATTAAGAAGGTCATGTACGATATATTTTAGAGGGTCAATAAATTCAGTATTGGCAAGGGCTGGTTTTAAATTCTGCTACTGAATCATTATAATCAGGTTAAACCTAGTTTTGGAGAGGAAATTTATTTTAAATTTATTTTACCGGCTATGATTTTATGTCGATGGATATTTTTCGCTATGTATCATGTTAATGCGTGTTTCGTAATTAGTTCTGTTGTTATTTCTTTATTTTTCATAAATTTTTGTGTGTATTTTGAGCTCTTGGGCTTTTGAAATACACGATCTATCTATCTATCTATTGAAAACCTAAAATGGTACCAGGCTAGTTCTTGGTGGTTTAGACATTTTTCCCTTTCGTCAATACAGTTTTCAAATCATCCTGATTTAAATTTAAAGCATTCACTCTTTTGTTTATCATAACCCGGTTTGTCTCCCCCCCTCCCACTGGTAAGATCTTTCAAATATTATCTTGTCATCCAATATGTTGATGCACCAATTAATTGTTTTGTCTTATGATCATAACTGCGCAAAGAAAAGGGAAATTCCTTCCGAAATTGGGTCAAATGAAAATCTCCACCCACCTCGTCACGTAAACCTAGGTTTCTTCAGGCCCCTTTCAAGACTTTCAAAAGCTTCACAATTTTGTCCCATATCCTCAATAAATTCCCTCGTACACGGTCCATGTCCCAGAAAACAACAGTATAAATTGCTGAAGACAAACTAATTAGGCATTTGAGACCTCCTTCCCTCTTGGAAAAATTTGGATATACACTATAATTTTGGCTCAGAGCTCCTACAGAATTGCCACCTCCTAGTGATTTATCAATATTTCTGGTAATTTTTTATTTGCCTAAAGAAAAAATCACTAAATCAACCCAAAAATCATTAAAATCTAGTGATTTTTTTCCGCTTGGCAACTCTGAGCTCCTATGTTTACTATTGATGTTTTTACGTGATGCAATGTGCTGTAATCTATTTAATGAGTTACTGCAAGTGTTTTTATGTTACAGACAAAAACACTACTTTGTTTTCTCTTTCATCTCCTTATCTGAAATTTTTTCTATAAACCACTCAAACATTGTCTTGACACGATCAAAATTCCAAGAAATTAGAAGGTCAAATACAAGTTGTCCGTCCAGTGACTCAAATGTAAAAAACAAAGTTCATTTATTAATCATACTAAGACCACGCATCTGAACATGAAGATGTGACCCTCTATCACTGGAAAATTTTCTAAGAAATTCGGATAATTTTTTCTTCCATTTATTAATTTTTTTTTCCTTAGAGAAGTCCAGAACAAAGTTGAAATTTAAAACTAACAAAATTATTGCTTCGCAGGTTACGCAAGATATCTCTACAAAACCAGCTCAAATGGACTAACTCGTGATATAATCACATAACAGTAGAATTCTATAAACTGGCACTTCAGTGAAAACTCTACTGACACCCAAAAACAAGATGTCTTCTCTGGAGCAATAAATTCCATAAGTAGCCAGCAGAAAATAGAGGAATAATTTATGAGGCTCTTAACAGTCATCCATCCACGGTATTATCAATACCTTTCGGTATACAATTACAATTCTCTAAAACGCTCAAGCAACGTCGTATTTCAGTAAGGCGCGTGTGTTTAGAATTCTATAAATATTCGATAATATGAAGTATGTTTATTTAAGCTGGATTGTAGATATATCTTGCGTAATTTGGCAAGCAATAATTTTGGGTAGTTTTGATTTTTAACTCCCCTCTTTACTTTCATAAAAAAACACGATTTCTTAATAAGTTTTGCCTGTTTTTTTCTGTTTTTTGAATACTTACTATACTACTACCAGGGGCGTCCCAAGTGTGGGGGGGGGGGGGGGGGGCTTTGAGCCCCCCCCCCTCCCCCAACTTTTTTGGCATTCGGTAAAATTTTCGCCAAAGGGAAAAATTTCGGCAGATATTTTGCAAAATCGGCCGAAATTTAGCAAAATTTTTGATTTCTGCAGAAAATTCGGCATAAATCAGGTAGCGATTCGGTAAAATTTACGAAGATGCCCCCCCCCCAATTAAATGAGCCTCGGGCAGCTCCTGAATACTACTACTACTATTAACAACTCAGTGCAGCACCACGCCACTTGAGAACAACACAGCTGCTTTCGGTCATCCTCCATCCCAATCTATTCAAAGCTTTCCTCTCTACAATCTCTCCCAAGGTCCCAATTTCCTTTAAACCATTTTTTAAGATTTCTTCCCACCCCACTCGGGGGCGATCTGCTTTTCATTTGGCTCTAGATAGTTTGCCGTTAAGGACGATCTTTAGCAATCTGTCACCCTTCATCCACAAGCATGTCCTGGCTATTACAACCTTTCTCTCATCATTGCCCTAGAAATGGTGATAGACAAACATTTCGTACACCTTAATGTTTGAAATACGGCCAGTCAGACGTGTACCCAAAAGAATCCGTAGACAATTCCTCTGGAAAACATCTTTAGGTTCAATCAACGCTTACGCACAAGGTTTACACAATAAATCTTGCAAAATGATCTTTAACTCAGGCGATGAAACTAAAGAAGTCACTGATTTTGTTGAAACAGGACACCAAATATAGGTTTTACTTCTGATTTCCCTTAAACTTTTCCACAGGATGTGTGCATCTTTGTCACACAAATAACGAATCCGAGGGGTATGTTGTCATTAGTATTTTTGAAAAATTCGTAGACAATCTTCATTTTCGAATTCACCACCATTCATTTCACAGGAAACTATAAAAAATACGATAACCTCTTAATTTCGAGTTTCAACCTCCTCCCGGTCCTTTTAGGGTGGAAATGGGCAATAAGGGTAAGTAAAAATGGAAACCTGAATTCAGATTTGAAGTAAATATACTTGATTTGATAGGAAACGACTATTTAAACTCTAAAATATTTATAAAACAAAAATCGATTCAAGGGCAAATTTGGGACACTCGTGCTAGGGGTATTCTGGTGGATTTTGTTTGTGTAATTAAGCTGATTTTCCTGAACATTTTGGTGTAAAAAAAAATTCTGTTGCGATTTCAAAAGGGTTTGACCATTTTTTCCCTTATCTTTCCTCCACTATGGTGTTTATTTTTCAGATTTGAGCAATCAGCAATAATCGGTCTCACAAACATTAAGAGGCGTTTTTAGCACCTGATTTGTATGAAAGTCATTACTTGGGATACCTTTTAGTATGGTTGGAAGTTTTGGCTATCCTGTTCATCGTAGCCCACCCCCAGAATCTTTTCCTGAAGACGACACTAGAAGATACATTGGTGTAATCTAGGAAACCAAAAGAATTTTTTTTTTTGTAAGTGTTGTGTTCTGTGGTGCTTGAGCCGCCGGGGGCTCAAATAAATATGTCGCTCTTCACATGTTGGCAACACAATCTAACCAAGTTTGTAAAGTTAATGGGGTAAGACGCTGACCTTGTAGCTCATTAGGCTTCCACATACCATTGCAAGGCTGTTGAAGCTGGGAAGTCCTTTATTAAGACCTAAAACACGCCTGGCCAATCTGCGCAAAACCATGTAAATGAACAGCATTTGAAACAAGCAAATAAGAATAAAGTTTGGCAGAAACCTATAGTAGTCTATTGTGTTCCTCGAACTGCAGAACATTCCAATCAGATGTCACAAGGATGATGGCAATGTTCACACGACAAACAACACTTCCCTGTCAAACGAGTGAAACTTCTGAAAACTTCAGCGTTATCGTGTGCAGGGACGACAGCAGAACAGCAGGGACGATGGGCTAAAAGATGATTCGAAAACAGAGGGCATAAATACTCCGTATAGTAGTAAAACGCCACAAAATCAACTGATTGAGGGTTGTGGAAAAGAGATTCTTGTGGCAATTTTATAGCAAGCGAAGAAGGCCAAACATTACTGTATCATTTTTGATAAGACACGTGATAACTCATAGGTCACAGCTTAGCTTATCTCTTTGTTATAACCATGAGAAAAAAAGACACGAGAATTTCACTTGACTTGTAGACATCTATGAGGGAATATTTGAAAATTCTACCCCCAGACAAAGAGCCAACTGCTAACGGAAGAGTGATCGGCCAGTTAGTTGTACGCCTGTTATAGGAAATGGACCGGAATCTGCTCGACTGTGTAGGAATTGGCACTGACGGTTGTGTAGCGATGACATGTGGAGCAGCAGCTGAGACTAGAAAAGAAGCAACTATTGTGTCATGATCCTCATGATTTAACCATGATGTTGAATCTCCATCTTTAAAATGCTTCGAATGTTCTTCATATCAGAAACACAATCGGACCCATAAAAAAGTTTGTTGTGTTCTAAAGAAACTGCGTCCTAACTAAAGCGTCAAAAGCTCAGCTTGTGGGAGTGTGCATCACCAAGTGGATCAAGGGGCGTGAGTCTTTGATGCATTTTGTGTCCGAGCTTCCTAAAATCATTGAGACTCATGTTGTTAGTAAGTGTCTTTCTTTAGTTTCATAGTCGAATACAGAAATGTGCTTTAAATTAGCTATGCTTAAATGAAAGCTACAATATTCTTTACTAATGAATCTTAGAACTTACATACTAAAACAAGAAATCCAGTAAGTACTTGATACAGAATTCTATTTAAAGAAAGCAAATTTAGTTTATATAAAAATCAAAAATAATTTTGGATGTATCGATTCGCACGCCAAAAAAATGGGCCTTCAATTTGCTGCGTCTCTGATAAGTTTGAAACTTACGAGACATGCTGAAAAGGCCGAGCACACCTAAATGAAGGCGGCATTTTTGAAGTTCAGCTGTTTTGACACCTGAAACTGGGCCAAAAGATTTTTTTCTCGGATTGACTTTAACTTATAGGGCATGCAGACAAGGACAAGAGGACCTCCATAAAGACAAAAGCAATGTGAAAAATAATGCTGATTCTTGAGGCCCATAATTTGTTGTTTTTTTTTCTCCGATCGGCTTGCAACTTATTTGGCATACTCACTAGACAAAACGAATCTAAAAAACCTATTTTGAAAAAGCTCAAGACACCCAAAAATAAGCCAAAGTTGTGTTTTGCCAATAGGCATGATATTTTCAGTGTAAGCAGAATAGACAAAGGGAGCCTGAATGAGAAGAAAAAGTTTTGGAAGAACGATTTGGTTGTATCGATTGAACATTTCAGAGCATGTAGACTGGGCCAAGAAAACTATATCAAGACAAAAAGATAATAAGGAAATAAATCGACTTGTATTGATTCGTGATGTCCGATTATTTTAAGATAATGGAAAAAACCTTTCCATAAATAATCTTTATTTGAGTTATTTAAACAAACAAACGGTTACACCAAAATAGAACAAGATTCAATTGTTAAAAAATCACGGATTAAGATGTGTATTTTCAAGGGGCGTCTACGTGATGGCTTCACCCTATAGAAGACCAAAAATTAGACAAGCTTCAATTCATTTAAATAAAAATCACTCTTCCTATCTACTAGAAATATTATAGTAAAAATTTTACTATAAAGGTAATTGCACAAATCTTGGTTTAACTGAACATTTTGACTGTATATTCTAAGTTTGCCCAGAATGTTCCACGACAATCTAAGATCTTTGTTCTTAAACCAAAAAACTTAAAAAAATTTTTTTATAAATATTCCCGAAATTAACCAATAATAAAACTATGTTAAAAAAAGAAAAAAAAAGTTTTTTTTTAAACTAAAGGGCCATATCAAAACATAAGATGGGCAGATATTAAGTCATATGATAACTCAAAGTTAAAACAAACTGAAATGCTATGAATAAATAAATGAAACCAAAACTAACAGAAACTGAAATGAATACTCATATCAAACGTAAAAATAACATATACTACTACGGATGAATAGATGAATCTTAAACGAACAGAAATTAAAATCAGTAGACAAGTCTAGCTTAAAACAACAAGAATTAAAGTTAGACAAGTCTAACTTAAAACAACAAGAATTAAAGTTAGACAAGTCTAACTTAAAACAACAAGAATTAAAAGAGGTGTTACAGCCACCTAAGCCCATTTTAAAATCCAGAGTGTCATCTGCGCATTACTGAAATCAAAACATATTTAGAAAAATTTTTTCTTTTATCAAAGCAACATCAAAAATACAAAAATTGAAGACTTCAAGGGGGGGGGGCGGGTTGGGTAACCGTGCTCTAATTTGCGGTAGCTCTTGGCTTTAGAACCATGATTAGCGTGCTGATTTTATTTTGTTGCTGTGTTGTTGATGAAGTTAGGACAAATAGAAAATACACTGCTCAAAATACAAATCGTTTTCACTAAAGTATACAGGGCACTAGTCTTTAGAGGGTAAAATGCACAAGGCACTAGTCTTTAGAGGGTTTAGAGCGGGGTAGATCACTTATTACTTGTCGTAATTTCTTTCGTTCTAACCTTTCCTTACTTATTCATTTTAATTTTTGTTCGTATTAGGATTTATCTATTCATGCATAACCATGTCTTTTATCTTTATTTTTGGTGCAAATGTTAATTTTGAATTCTTTTCGTTTTGGGTGGCATTAGTTTGTTCATGGTAAATTTTGTTCGTTTAGTTTGAATTACTATGACTTTATTTTTGGAAAAAGCTTCGTCAAATTAATTTAAGAAATTGGACAATGGGGTTTCTTGCTCTCATGTTAATGAAGTCTGCCATAAGATTGACTTTTACTTTTTCCCTGGGGGGGGGGGGGCAAAAATCCTGACATAAAAATCTGAAACAACAGGCTGTGACTTAAAAAAGGGATAGTTTGGGGACTATAAGGGTTGGATAGTAAAAAACAGAACACGTTCTGATGGTTTCAAGGGCATACAAGGTTTGTCCGGAAAGTAATAGGACTAATTTTCCTTCGCCACGACTGTACTTCGGAGCGTGCGCGCTCCAACTGGATTCGATAGAGGGATTTCCTAGCTAACAAACAGCTGCTGGTCAGTTGTCTCCGAGCACCTGGAAAGTCAGGAAAGACATTTTTACGTGACGTGTTTTCTGTGAGTGGTGCAAGCTGAAAATACAGCGTTCGTTAGAGTAGAGGCACGCGATTAAATTCTGTGTAAAACTCGGTAAATCTGCGACAGAGACGTTTGATATGATCAAGCAGGCTTGCCCAGATGTTGCTTTAGCAATAAGTGATGTGTTTCGCTGTCACCAGGCCTTTTTGGAGGGCCGGGAAGAGGTCGCCAATGAAGACTGTGCTGGAAGACCTTCGACAAACACCGACAATGTGACTCGTGTGCGCAAAGTTTTGAACTCAGACCGTCGACTAGGTATTCGTTTAATCACTCAAATGTTAAATTTACCAAAATCTTTCGTTCACGACATTGTGACAGTACATTTGAACATGCGCAAGGTGTGCGAAAAGAAGGTCCCAAAAGTGCTCACTGACGACCAGAAATTGCGGCGAGTGGAAGTGTGACAAGAAAATTTGAACATGTGTGAAAGTGACCCCCTAATTTTTGCATAACGTAATCCCAGGTGACGAGTGCTGGATATTTGAGTATGATCCCGGGATAAAGAGGCACTCTTCCGAGTGGTACACGTCGGCGTCTCCTCGCCCAAAAAAGCCAAGAATGAGGAAATCCAAGGTGAAAACGATGCTCATTGTCTTTTTTGACATCCAAGGCATCGTCCACCGTGAATTTGTTCCTCCTTGACAAACCGTCAACGCCAAATTTTATGTAGAAGTGCTCAAGAGACTTGAACAAAGGGTCAATCAGGTCCGACAAGACATCTTAGCCGACTGGAAGTTGCATTACGACAACGCCCCGGCTCACACCGCCTTTCCCGTGAATATCTACCTGACCAAGGCATGCATCCCAACGCTTCCGCAGCCGCCCTGCAGCCCCGATGTGGCCCCACCGGACTTTTTTTGTTTCCTGGCCTGAAAAGGCCGATGAAAGGCAAGTATTTCGAGGCGACACAGGGGATCTAAGCAGCATGCACCGCGGTTCTCACGGCTATTCCGGAGAATGCATATCGTGACGCCTTCAATGCTTGGAAATCGCGCTGGCAGCGCTGCACTGACGCACAAGGAGCCCATTTTGAAAGTTTTTAAAGAATTGTGACGATTGGCTCAATAAATGTTTTTAAATCGACTCAGTCCTATTAATTGCGGACAAAACCTGTAATATATATTCTTCTTGAATTTAACGGGAAAAACAACAGGGAAGATCAGAATTTAAATTCTAATTTTTTTCTGCTGAAAGTCACTGATCTCATTTTCAGTGGTTCGCCAATGAAAATTATGAATTACAATAAGCCCACTGCTCGAGAAAGTCCTTTGTAAGTCAGCACGAGCGTCATGGCAAGCATAATGAGACATTCCTCTAAAACGGAAGCCAGTCGTAGAGCCAAGATGAAAGTTTTTCTCGTCCACTTCCTCGTCAGAGTGAAATTGCTTCTCGGCAACATATTCTTGATGAAAGTTGTACTAAGGGAACTTATTTGCAGCCAATTACATAGCGGATTACCAGAATTTAAGGAGATATGCCAAACCTTACCTCAAATCATCAGAACACTGAAGTTTATTGACAAACTTTCAGAAAAATATTTCTTGTGCTGGGGACACACCTGCTATGCTGTTAGAACTAGCGTCCATCTGTCAAAGTAATCTTTCCTTGCAAAACCTTATCTCTAGAAAACAGTTAAAAAGAGCAAAATCATTAATTGCTGGTCTTTTATGTGCTCCCCTCTGCAACTTGCCAGTCATAAAAGTAGTTCTTTTGCTTCCAAGCATATCAGCTGAAATTGAGAAGAGTTTCAGTTCTTATGGAAACATCTATATAATCAAACATAAGCCAGTTGCAACCAAGAGTGCTGGGAAACGACTGTTTGATTGGCGCAATTTCAAGCTTCTACAACAGAACATAGCACAAGATCAGTTGCACTCACCAGTGGATTGAGCCAGTCACATTTACCTGATTCAACTGTCACGTTTGTTTATTCGTCTGCTAGTTTAATCCAATGTTTAACTGATCAAACTTTTATCACTGAAATGTGGCTTTTCACTTGTCTTAAGGTTGATGTTCCCTGAACAAATTTTGGTACCCTATTTTTCTGCGCTCCTACAGTTTTAATAAATCAACAAAAGAAAATAATTTCTTTTGTTGGAAGGAACTGAGATTCAATTCCTTCCATCTACCAAATTATATTTTTTGAATTTGCTGCACAGGGTTTTTCTGACTGAAAACGCTTTGAAAACTGGTTGAAAATCGGCCAAAATGACGATTTTCCTGTTTTAAGCAAGTTTATATCCTTCTCCAAGGAAAAATTTAACTAATATCATAATGCTGGTTCACTGATTGAATAGATCGGAAACTAATGAAGCCAACGATATATGTATCTTGTCCTTTTGGTGCAAAGTACAGTTATAGACTCACCAAATCGCTTTTTTTAGAAGGAACATATACCATAAGTCCAGAAAAAGGAAATGGTAACGTTTTCAAGGAAATCTGAGTAAGTCTACCAATATGGTTTTATCAAACAAATGTTCAATGGATCTTGGTTTTATCAGAAATCTTTCAAACGTCACTTTTATCCCGTATTTTCCAGCACAGTATCTTATTTTACCCAAATTTACCATATTACCATATTTTCCTACCGTTTTTACTCTAAGGTGATTTCATAACACTGGAGGTATTGAAACTTCCCCCTCCCTTCCCCCATTAGTTAAAATTGAGCATCCAAAAAAGATTGATTCTTAGAAAAAAAGAAGCTAAAAACAGTTGCAGTAACTCTACTAAAGAAGAAGAAGAGAAATAAAGACTTGCCTCTAGAGATTGACCATTGCCTATTTGAATGTAATATGCTGACGTCTGCACAACATACCTTGCTTTGTAAACTGTTAAAATACTTCAAACACCACAAAATCCCACTATCAGCCAAGAGCCTAGCCAACTATACCTGCACACAGAGCATAGAAATGGACATCTATCATCTTATATTTGAACTCCTAGAGTCGAAAGATCTGCTGAAAGATATCTGAATATATCTAATAAATATGAGGCAATCAAGCCAGTAGCCCACAGAGTGAAGCAAAAGGAAAAGGGCTAAATAGTTATACTGAAAAGCCCGCCTGCTGATAAATAGAAGAAGAAGATTGAATTTGAATATCAACCTATATGGATTGAAATGAAACTTCAAATATATGGATTGAACATTGTTTTGAGTCCAAATATCAAATAAAACATACCCTAGCTTCTTCGGGCTCTGGACTAGCTGCAGCAGAATCAGGTCCATGTGTAACTTCATTGCTTGGTTGAGGAAGACGATCATAATGTCGTTCCACACTATGAGAGCTCCTAATGTATAATGAAGATCCAAAATCGGGTTGATGGTAGCGAGCTCCTTCCCGAGGGCTTACAGGACAGGAGTTGGCTGCACTATAGAACATACTGTTAATCTAACGTTCATAAAACAGCAAAATAAAATACTACAAATAATATGTTAGGGGTAATTAATTGGTTAGAAAAAAAGGAAACGAAAGAAGAAGAAGAAGAAAAGAACTGTTTTCCTACTTTAGCAAGTGAGATAAACAAGCCCTTGAACAGGTCTTGACCTTATTCACCTTTCCAATCCTGCCTAAATGGGTTTCGGCGCATCAAATTCCTTACCCAGCAAGGTGGAGCGCCTACCATAAAGCTCTTTTATGGTATCCCCATGCTAGGTAAAACGAAACTGCCTTTTCTGTCAGTTATCTTATGTATAAAATCAAGTGTCAGTTTATTTTTTCACTCTGTCAGTGATTTAGAGCTAAACAATTCAAGCTAGAAACATTATTTTTTGCAGAATAGCTTTGGAGCCATGAGAATGGAAATTAGATTATATAATTCCAAGAAAAGGCAATCTCATGAGTATGTTGATGTATTTCATAAATATTGTCATGTATTTTTATAATGTAACATAATAACGACTTTTTGCTCTAAGAAAATACATAGAAGCAATAAATATCTATATACAATATTCTGTACAAAAGATGGTCAAAAGAAAGTAATATTGTAATATAGTATTACAAAACAAATGTAGAAAGAGAATGATAAAGCCCAAAAAAGCACAAGAAGAGCCTGAAAAAAGTAGAAGGAAGGGGTAAGAAAGGGTAAAAAAATTAAAAGGGGGAACTGAGAATGCAGAAAACACAGACGCGCAAGTGCAATATTTTCAGGGGTTGAAGGCCTGAGGTTGTCATTGGCAAAGACCATAGACCGAAGATGACGAAATTGAGTAATCTCCTGATCATATAGGACACATGTTCACAGAAAATTATGAACTGGCTCATTCAGTCACAAATTCTGTGTTTTAGTTTACTTTTTAAAGGACAAAACCGATCAGAGAGGAAAAAAAAACTTTATCTTCTCACGACGCCACATATTCCCTGGGCACCTCTGCAGGAACATCTGTCACCAGCAAAAATTTCCAAGACAGTCATTTTAATCAAAACGGTCAGAAGATCCAAAAATTCACCTCTAGGACAATATAGTAAGTGCAACCCAAATGGTAAGAGCCCCATTTCATGTTGATGGCCCCCTTTTCATACACATAGGTAAATTTTAATAGATAGGTGGACATTATAAGCCTTGCTGAAGCCAATCATACAAATATTTTCCACCTGTTTAAAGGAAGGGTTCAAAGTAAGGTTTGTGCCCCTCCCACTCCCCTAATTTCCATACATAGACATATTGTACCTCTTTGAAATCATGCTCATTCTGAGACTATTTAGGGACCAGTCCAAAATAATAAAATACTAATCATCAAAAATCATTAAAATTGAAGTAAGTCTCTCCAGAATCAAGGACATTAATCATACTAAAAATTTGGGACTAATATTGCAATTAAGACTTGTAACATCGAAAAATGTTAAATATATATTCTAAAAACGGTAGGTATTTCATGATTTATTAAGTATATTACATCAAGTATATTACAGATTTAATGCAAATATTGCAACAAAGACGTACAGCGTCGAAAAATGTTAAATATAAAAAGATTTATGATTCGAGGGCCCAAGGAGAAGCCCCTGGGTCAGCACCACAACCATCATACCCTTGCCACCCCTGAAACCAATTTCGCATATATAGACAGGCTCTACCCCTTTTCCACTCATCATCATTCAAGAATTATCAAAGAAAAAACCCTAAAAGATGAAATAGTAACTGTTAAAAATCATTATAATTGCAGCATGACGGATCTAAATAATAAAAAACTATTTAAATCTTTCACCAACGATGTTTGATTTGTACGAAAACTGGTATTCAAGGGCTTCATAGATTCATTACACATTCGATGTTAATATTCCAATATAGAAGTTCAAAATCAAAATAACTCTTATATACAATTTGAAATTTATGTTTGATTTTCAACAAAGTTGGTAATTAAGATTGAGCTTGCTGCCTACAAATATGGGGTTTCCAGTGTGTCACCAATGAAAGTACATGAAGTACGTATTTTACAAATGGCAGACATGTTGCACCTAGTTGAAACGTGAGTTATTTAAGATTTTCAAATGCTGTAGTATAATAAGTGGGCCGAAAATAAGATGTTGGTCTCGAATTCAATCCCAACACACCCTTTCCGTAAACCTTGTGCATACAGTCACTTTGTACCTCTTTGGAATTGTGATCATTTGGGGAAAACAATCCTAAATAACTGTTCTACATTAAAACACGAGTACGTATTCACAAATAGTGTTTGATTACTAGCAAACTTACGGCTGTCTGAGCTTAAAGATTACCAATCTGAGGCTAATACTGCAACACAAAAGTTCAAAATCGAAAACATATTTAGTACATATTTCACAAACAGGAGTTGGTTTTCAAAAAACAGGTAATCAACGATATATGAGGTTAGTGATAATAAACCTTCACAAATATACTTAAAATTAGGATTAATCTTATTCAAGATTATGCAAGAACTATTTAAGAAGCTGTCGAAAATGATTAAATGCAATTTCGCAATATAGAGGTACAAGGTGAGATCCCATTACATAAATGTTTTAAAATTGGTATTTGATTTCCATCAAGATGGTTTTAAGGATTTCTGAGCTTGTTGATTTTCCTGATCTTTAGTCCAGCAAAACAATAAATAAGTCCAAACCTCAGCATTTGAGCAACAGAAATGTTTTTCACACCAAAATTTTCATAAAAAATTACTAAATAACGTATCCAAAGTCCATCGAAATCGCCAGTACAGAAATACCCCTTTTTCCAGGGAAAAGGGGGAGAAATTTTGACTTTTAACTTTTGCAATGTTTTCTGGAATTGAAACTCGTTTCCTATTAATTTAGGTCCGGGGAGACCAAAAATGGCATCGGAATTAAAAATTCCGCACAAATGATGTGGATAACTGGACTTCGAGAAGAGAGAGACCTGTTTAATTGGGAGTGATAGCGATACCGGTTCGTCTTTCTGATACACTTCCCAAAACCCAAGCAGCACCTCTTTATTTACAGACTAGAGTTTCTGCTGGCTCTGCAAAGACTTTTGGCATCTGCTACTTGAAGAGGAAGCTACCATTAGAGGTTACAAAGTCACCGTTGTTCGTCCATGCCTATTCAGGATGTGACACTACTTCGCCATTGTAGGGTGTTGGCAAAGCATCAGTAATGAACGCAAGAGCTGATGCTATATTTACTTAAACCAGTCAGATATTTTACTGCTTTTCAGCGAAAAAGGAAGAACTGATTACGGCAGGCCACAAGACTCGTCTACGCTTGTACAGAGGCTAGATGCGACGAATCCTTACCTGAATCCCGACAGTGTCTGTTCATATCAAAGTAGCCAGTGTGGCAAGTTTTGTCCACACCGAACGCTTACAGCCCACGCCTGCTGCTCCAAAGTACTAATACCTGCGTGTTTATTTTCAAGTGATGCCATGGCTGAGCTCAGCGATATCTCTAGTCCCTAAAGACTTGGGCTGGAAACTTTCATCAAACGGTTATATACCCATTGTAACGGATATTCCGAATCTTGTGTTTTATTCATTAGTTTTTAATCAAAACGAAGTTGTAATTGTTCAGAGTCATGATAATTGAAAATGAAGTCGTGATTGACGTGTGTTCCTGTTTGTTCTTTTTCGCTTTAGTTTTTACTTTTCGTGCTTTTTATTTACGATAACCGAATTTGTCAAATCCAGGAACGAAGTTCAAAATGGCGACCTTCTGATGTTATTAACGCATCCCCCCTCCCAGTTCTAAAAGATGAGGGTGGGGTAAAAATAAGGGTGGAAGAGTCAAGGCACACCTTAAAGAGAATTTGAAGAAAATCTTCAGTTCAGACTTGTACTCTTTCGCCCAGAAAAAAAAGAGAAAACAATTTACAGCAAAAAATATCGTTGTAAGTTAAAGTACACCACCCCTCTTTTAATTCAGGTTGAAACTCATATAGAGACCCAATATTAGTGCATGTTTGAGTTCAAGGGCGTAAAATTGCAATGAAGCACCGTTAGAAGCAAAAAGCAGGTCAATAGCAAAAAAGGGCGCTTTCACGCCCCCCTGACCTCACTTAGGGTGGAAACATCCAGTTCCAGTTCCAAAAATTTTAAAAATTTGTAGCAGGGTATATGAACTACCAATAAGTCCTTTCACCCCGTTGACTCTCCAAAAAGTATTATCAGATATCTAGAAATCCATTGTCCTCATCTGTAACCAAGTCTTTTTACCAGTTAAAACAAACCAATCATCCCAATTAAACTTTAAATCCACCAAATGCTGAAAAAATTAAGATTTAGATTTTTTCATCCCCACTAAACTACCTTAAGGTGAAAATAGAATACTAATGATCAAATTTTCCGATTCCGATGTCATTTTCGGTCTTCAGACTTGACTCAATAGGAAACGACTTGTCAATCCAGAAAGTAATGCAGAAATTAAAAGTTGAGATCCCCATTTTCCACCCCTTTCCCTGAAAAAAGGAATATTTCTGCACGGATGATTTCAAGCGATTTAGGATATGTTATTAAACAAATTTTTCTGAACATTTTGATGCCAAAAACATTTCTGTTGCTAAAAGCCGTATTTTTACTGGACTACTTTGGCAAATGTTTCAGTATAGAATGTTCAAAATAAAAACATGTAAGTATGCATTTCAGATATGTCGGACATGTTACACCTTGCCTATATGATCAAATGCCAATCATCAAATATTCCCATGTGGCTGTCCTAAGTCAAAAAACGCTATTTAGATATTTTGGAAATAGTCTTAAAATCCTATCAAGCTAGTACTCATGATTTTATGAGATTGTTGATTATACATTTGAGACTAAAATTACAATACAGAATTCGAAAGTCGTAACACATTTAGTATATATTTCACAAATGGAGCTGTTGGTACTTAGGGTTTTTGGAGGTTATTGGGTACAAATGATCAAAATCTTGTAAATAGCCCATTCAAATCCTGGGTTCCATAGATAATTTCGGACACCACATTGCCTTTCCATGACGATAAATAAAAGTTCAAATAGGGATTTGAAAAGAATTAGAGAACTAAACAATATGTAGTTTTATTTTATTTCGTGTATAAAAGCTTTTGTTTTAAATTATTTTGGTTTAATTTTGCTTCTGCTGACTGTTGTTTCACGTGTGATCAAAATATCGGGTATTTTTTTGTGAATTTCTGTCATTGTTTGTGAAAATTGTCCATTAAAAGGATTTTATTACTATTTGAACTTTTTATTTATCGTCTTGAGTTCCATATATATATATATATATATATATATATATATATATATATATATATATATATATATATATATATATATATATATATATATATATATATATATATATATATATATATATATATATATATATATATATATATATATATATATATATATATATATATATATATATATATATATATATATATATATATATATATATATATATATATATATATATATATATATATATATATATATATATATATATATATATATATATATATATATATATATATATATATATATATATATATATATATATATATATATATATCACTCACTCACACTACACACACACACACACACATCATCATCATCACATCATCATATATATATATATATATATATATATATATATATATATATATATATATATATATATATATATATATATATATATATATATATATATATATATATATATATATATATATATATATATATAAATTGAACCCATAGGCTCAAATTTTCCAAACTTATAAACCGGTCAAAGACAGAATGAATGGACCCTGGCAGACCCTAGCAAGAATATTCTCTTGGCATGATTCACTTTCTCTTGGCAGCCACATTTTAGGTTACATAGAAAACAGAAATGTCAAGCTTAAATACACAGATTAGAAATGCCCATATTTACAAAAGCATTCTTCAGTCTTTTTGCAACTGCAGAACAACAAAAACAGAAGAAATTCAACAGACAGTATCCCATCTAGACAGGCATACAAACTAAGGTTCACTGTATTTTATTTTAAATTCTTGGCCCAGAGATAGATTGGGACCAACTGCAGTTCAAAGATAATCAACTACCTCCCATCTACGAAATGAATTAAACTCATTTCCCGGAGCACACAGGAATAAATATTACAGCCATGACAGTCAAGATCTCGCAAAATGGTTGTACAAATGTACTCTTCAACACTCTTTGTACTTGTTCACTGTCATATCTGTTGGAGCAAAAAGTAGAGCTTTAGACAAGCATAGTATATTTCAGCAAATCAAGCTAGCATCAGATCAAAAATACGGATATAAGGGCATACTCCAAAGTTTTTTAATGGGGTAGGGTTTTTAAACAGATCTATGCCCTTATAGGGGTAGTCCTCAATAAGTAAATATTATCTTCTTTTTTCAATGGTTAGTAAAACATAAGTTCTCTGATGTCAAAAGACTTCCAGCTCAAAATTCAGCTTATGTGACAAATAAACAAAATATTCACTGGAAGTCGAGATATCATATTCACCAGTCCTGTACATAAAGAATCATTCAGTTGTTTCCGGAAGATTCGGAACTATAGCCAAAAGCTGCAATCTGTTTGTGTTTTACCGATCTCCAAAAGGAAAAATCATCTGCCCCCCCCCCTTTTCGGTTCAAAATTATAAATTTAAATTTTATGATCTTAAATCAAACCTAGCACACACTTCCAAAGGAGGATCTAAACACAACTGAAATTTGTGATAAAACAATACTTGAATTGTCAAGGAAAAAGGACCTCTGATAACAAGAAACTTACCTTATTGTTCCAGTAGGGGAAGGACACGGACTAACATCTGTTGGAATATAAAGTCTTAACGGTTCTAATCGTTTTCCCACTGCTTCATTTGTTGGCATAGGTGCTTGCTTGATCACAGATGAATAAATTAGAGCTGAATTTTTTATTTCAGTACTTTCAAGTCCATCTACCAACAAAGACTCAAATAAAAGTTTAATAGTTGTACTAGGGAATCGCAGTGTACACCTAAAAATAGAAATTTTCTTATCCATCAAAATTTGCTTTCTTTCTCGGAAAACATCAAAAATTTTATAATGATAAACTAAATCTAGTATAACCATCCAACTATACTGGCAAAATTAGATAGGCTACTTTCAAGCGTATGGTAAGTTTTGACCAAAGGTGAATTTATACCAGTGCCATAACAGGGAGCTTTTACTTATTTTAACATTACTTTGCCAGCCAAAGAAACGAATTATTCAACTCTTATTTAAAACAGACGCATAGGCCTACGGAATATTTTCCCCTATAAAATCATCTATTTTTTTATTATTATTGTGCACTGTGAAGTTCACCCATCAAAGCAAATTTTGATGTCTGTCAAAACCCAAATTTAGATTCAAATGATGAGTTTCAAAAGCTTTCTGGATGAAACTGTTCAGTCATCCTCTCCCCCTAGCTATTGTGCAGGAATTGAGATTATGCCTGCTCCTTGAACTTAGCAACCATTCAAGGAAAGCCATAAATGCCAAGTTAGTTTATTTGTTGTTTTTTTTTTCTCTTTTGATAGCTTATTATGATCCAAAGCTGTATATTGAATTTAATTTGTCTAAAACACTAAATTTATATAAAACTGCATACTCAAAGTAAGCAATCATTGCATTCACTTCTCAGGCAATGCTCTTTTCCAGATGAGATGGAATATTTGAACTTTCACCAAATTAAGAAAAAAAGATCAATGTTTGAACTACAACAGACATAAATAATCCTGAGTAGAAGAATGACTGCCTACCCTATCCAAACCACCTCTTTGCAACGTTCATGTTTTGCTTATACTTCATTGAAAATAGCACATTTAAAATAGTTTTCTTGAATTCAAGAAAATAATACTTATCTTGAAAACAAAAAGCAATCGAAAATCTTGTGAAACATTTGTAATTACCAGCTGATCATTTGTTGTGTCAAAGTGAGCATTCAGTAAAAGTGCAGGCAACCCTTTAGTATTTAGCTATTTATTCCTTTCTTATTATACTACAGAAAAATATGTGTTTTACGTGAAAACAAAGGTTGATTTTAAGATTTAGAATGGGCAAATATTAACATAAATATGCTTTAAAGAGAATAACAAGATTTTTCAAATATAGCTGGTCATGACCCCTAAAGTAGAACCATATTTGTTTGTCCTTGATCACCTTGCAATCTATTGGCAGGGGCGCAGATAAAGGTGGAGGGGGTCCCCCCCAAAGTTGAAGCTGCATTTACTTGAGATTTTCAGGGTAAGTAGACAGGGCATAGGGGACCTCAATGAGGGCAACAAAACCTGATCGAAGATTATTCTCTTTCAGGTTGTCCAAGTTTTTTTTGTAAGTTTGGTGGTTGTTCTATTTAAGAACAAATCAAGCAGATGAGCAAAAACAAAAATGAAAAAAAATCACATTTTTGCACTAAGAATTGATAAAATCAATATTTGCTTTCCTAATTACTATCCCCTTGGCTCATTTTTATACAGCTTACAAAGAAATTTTCTTACAACTTACAAGTTTTTTTTTCTGATGTCTTCAGTCTAACTGTAGATAAAAACAAAAGTATCCACATTTTATCTTTATGGTTGGAAATTTCTTCCCCACCCACCCCAATTGTCGAAGGAAAAATATTATTGAAAGAATAATGGACAAAACTAAGGCTTATTGAACATTTTGACTAAATATTCAAATTTTGCCTAAAATATATATTGAAACCCAAAATTTTTCTACCTACTGAGGTTTGTTTGCCTGTTATTTCAAGCAAATTAATGGTCCTATGTCAATTCTAAATTCTCGGTCAACCTTCTTCAGACCATAGGTGGGCGTGCCTTGTTTGCCTCTTACTCCAGGCAATCTAATGGTCCTATGTCAATTTTAAATTCTTGGTCAACATGCCTGAGACTCTTGGCAGGCGTGCCTTTCCAAAAACTAACAAACAAGTATGTGTCCAATAAGAGAGTCTTACTTACTCCTGCCATTTACCCATGCTGCAGCCATTTAAACATTTGCCTCCACAATTACTTGGACTATCTGTCTTGGCTTTTCTCTTTCTACAATAAGCCATGTCTTGATGCAAGTGAGCCACTGAGGTTGAACTTAGAGGGACTAGGAATAGTAACTTAAGTGACAACATGATATACGGGTTGACAGTTAGTGGGGTTTAGAATCCCAGGGGATTTTTTAGTTCATAAAAAAAAAGAAGAAAGAAAAACAATACTAAAAGATATTCTAACAATTGTTACATGAAGCTGTCTTTGACATAACCCTTATAAAATCTCTGAACTGTTAGAATTTTCAGTTTGACTCTATGTTCCTGGGTTTGTCCTCTTCCCCCTCCCAGAGAACAGACTTATGTGAATGTGGCTGGTGATGTTTTTTCTAAAATAAACTTCAATTTTATTTTAAATGAACTATAGAAAAAGGACATAAGGAGACATAGCTATATATTTATCATAACAGATCTACAATGAATGAAGGAACATGTTGGGTGCTGTAACAATTGACCTAGGAGAAACATATGACAGAGTATAAAAAGATATACTTGGAGAAGGACTTCCCAAATAAAGATTTACTGAACCAATCATAATATTAATTGATAAGTTTCTAAATAACAGAACTTTTATAGTTGAATACACATGGAACCAGAGAGTAAACCAACAGGAAGTTGTGCTCAGCTGTTTATTATTTCTTTGTTGATGATGCTCCTTCTACAATTAGCAGTAAACTAATCCTCTATGCCAATAACTTGCAACTTCTTGGACCAACTTCCTCATGTGAAGATCACACCCTTTTACAGAATAACCTTGATCTGCTTTGTCAATGGGCTAAAGCTTCTTGAATTTAATGTTGCTAAGTGCCATGTTGTTCACTTTGGCCAAAAAAAATCTTAACAAACTTTGAAAAAAAAGGACTGATCAATGATCCCTAGGGCCTAAATGTAGTCCCTGGAGAACTCGAATTTTGATACAAATACTATCACTGATTATTGACAAGCAACAAATTGAAAAAACAAACAAACTTTGAAAAAAAAAAGAAAAAAAGAAAAGAAAAAGGCACTGTACACTACATAAAATAGAGAGAATCCTCCTAAAAACGATTTATTTTTACTAGTAGAAAGAAGATTTTTATTATAGTTATATTTAAATGATGTAACTGACATAGAATCCTTTATTTCAAGCGGAATACTGTTCCATAATTTCACTCCAACGTATTTGATAGACAAAGCTGCTCTTTGCATGTGACAAATATCTGAGATAAGAGAAAAATGTGTAGATGATGACTTGGATAAGCATGATAATATGACGATAAATGAAAAAGGACTTGTTAAAGCTTACTATATTTTGGTATTAATAAATAAATAAAATCTACTCTATTCATTAGCTTCACGAGGAAAAATCCTTAGATTGCTCCAAGCTACAATTTAAGGTCAGAGTACAAAATAAGGGATCAAATGGGTAAATATTTAGTGGTAGGCCAATTTTGAAGGAAACGTGCTAAGCAAATCTTCTTCTTCTATTTAACAGCAGGCGGGCTTTTCAGTAACACTATTTAGCCCTTTTCCTTTTGCTTCACTCTCTGGGCTACAGAGCTACTGGCTTGATTGCCTCATATTTATTAGATATATTCAGATATCTTTCAGCAGA